>NW_027465144.1:0-44041 GCF_043290135.1 Rhipicephalus microplus | reverse complement strand
AACGGACGTACAATTATGTGCGTAATTTCCTGACGGGAAGGAAGGCAAAAATCATGATAGGGGGCCTAGTTTCGGAGAAAAATGAGATGGGCAGTCCAGGTAGACCGCAAGGCTCGGTATTATCACCTATGTTATTCAATCTGGCTTCAATTGGACTGCCAACCAAACTCCAAGTAATCGGAGGCCCGAATCATACAATATATGCAGACGACATCAACCCATGGGTAAGAAGTGGTAGTGATGGTCAAATAGAGGGAACGCTTCAAACAGCAGTAGAAATGGTCGAGCGGTATCTGGAAAGTACTGGGCTAGCCTGCTCTGCGGAAAAATCGGAGCTGTTGCTGTACAGGCTTACTCGTAGAGGTCGCGAACCAGGCAACTGCCTGCAAGACCTCGCTTATAGAGAAAAAATACACTTAAGAACAGCTGATGGAAAAACCAAACCCATGCGGCAGAATGGCGGCAGTTGCAAACTAGAAGGTATCCGAATCTTGCTCTATTGCACAATATATATCCTGATATATACAAAACGGACAGGTGCAAGCGTTGTGACTCCGGAGCCACTCTGGAGCATATGTTATGGGAATGTAGAGGGATTAGTACTCATAACAAGTATGCGGCCTCTGCTGACAGCGTTCGCACGCGCTGAGAAGCCCAATGCTCAGCTCCGTCCTCGAAGACAAAATGTGGGCCGTAAAGCGGTCCGAGGAAGCAGCCAGGATTCAAGGATTCTTGGCCATAACCTATGCGGCGCCAATCGCCCACCCCATCTACTTGCCGGACTTTGAATAAAGTTTTTTTCTCCTCCTGCAATACCCAGGAGCTTTTCAGACGAGAAGAACTTTTGAACTGGAACTCCGCAGTCTCTGTCTGCTGAGTGTGACAGAGATCAAAAGGCACGAGAAACGAGCTGCCAGTCCCAGACATCATTCGTCCATCTAGCAACCTAGCAAAGAAAAACTAATGCCCTGCCAGGCACGAATGGAAAAAGCTGCGGGTAATTTATTGTTAGATCATTGCAAGTAATTACAACAATACCTTGTTTTATGCTCAGTTTATGAATAGTGTTATGGTGAAAGAGTATGTACAGTGCCAAAGCACATAGTGGTGAGACAAGCATACCAGGGCGAAAAAAAGGACGTGTGCCGGTAGATTCTAGATGCTGTTCATGAAAAAGTAAAAAAAAAGTGTAATATTGTAGCGATGCTGAGGTAGACAGGTTAAAAAAGAAGCGTATTTAATAGGGTAAACTTGTGCCCACGATTCTAAAGACTGTGGTCTTCAAGTCCGAGTAGCCGATTGGCACAGATCCAACTATCTTCCTCTTCCTCGTTGCCGGAGCACACGAACGCGTGGCGCATGCCAGCCGGGTCTTGCTTGTGCTCTTGCCACGATGATTGCGGCGGGCTACTTGAACGTGGCCAACCTGTCGCGGCAATATCCCCCTCCTCAGATGCATCGTCCCGATGCTTAAGACAGTGAAAAGATACATGCGCACTCTCACTCGTTTTTCGACGCTCTGTCATGATAGGGTTTCATGCGGACTACGTGTACCACTTCCGTGGGATTGCGGCGTCTTGAAGTCACGTGTCCAGCGGTTCTGACTTCATAAGTGACGTTGCTGATACGGTTGAGTACTTCATAAGGGCCGAAGTATCGGCGAAGAAGCTTTTCAGAGAGTCCACGGCCGCGCACTGGTATTCATATCCACACTTTGTCACCGGGAGGATAAAGTGCGTCACTGCGTCGCTTGTTGTACCGACTAGAATCGACGTGCTGTTGGTGGCGTATTCGGTATCTTGCCATTTGCCGTGCTTCTTCGGCTCTTCGCAAGAAGTCATCTAAGTCAGGTGGATAGCTGCTTTCGTCCTGTAGTGGTAACTTGTAATCCAGCGGGGTGGTCACTCTTCGGCCGAATACTAGTTCGAAAGGAGCAACGAGGGTTGTTTCTTGAACGGCTGTATTATATGCGAGTGTTACGTAGGGTAATATTTCATCCCACTGTTTATGTTCAACATCGGCATACATTGATAGCATGTCGGTCAGAGTTCGGTTGAGGCGTTCGGTTAAGCCATTTGACTGAGGGTGATACGCCGTTGTTCTTCTGTGATCGGTATTGGTCATGCGCATCAGGTATTGCATTAGGTCTGCAGTAAATGCGGTGCCCCGATCCGTAATAACGACGATGGGCGCACCATGTCTGAGCACTATGTTGTTCAGAAAGAACTTGGCGACTTCGGCAGCTGTTGCACTGTACAGAGGGTCAGTCTCAGCATAACGGGTCAGATAGTCTGGGGCTACGACCATCCATTTCTTGCCTGCATACGATGTCGGAAAAGGTCCTAGGAAGTCCATGCCAACTTGTTGGAATGGGGCATCTGGAGGGTCTATTGGCTGGAGAAGGCCGGCTGGTTTTAATGGTGGAGTTTTGCGTCGTTGACATTGACGACAAGTTTTCACGTAGCGCTGCACTCATGCGAGCAACTTAGGCCAATTGTATTTCAGGCGAATCCTGGCGAATGTTCGGCTCACACCCATGTGTGAAGATGTTGCCTCGTCGTGGCATGCGTGCAGAATTTCCTCTCGCATGGCTGTAAGCACGACTATTAAAAACGTTTCACCATTAGGCTCGAAGTTCCTCTTGTAAAGGACACTTCCTCGAAGGCAGAACACGGAGAGCCCTCTGGAGTATATGCGAGGGACTTGAACGTCGACACCCTGCAGGTGTTGTATAAGCGCCAGCAAATCCGGGTCATCTCGTTGTAGTTGAGCGATTTCGGATGCGTCGACAACGTCTAGAAACGGGAAGTCTTCCTCTTCAGGTACACTTAGATCGACGGGAGAGCGTGACAGGCAGTCGGCATCACTGTGTTTCCTTCCAAATTTGTACACGACCGTAATGTCATACTACTGCAGCCTGAGGCTCCATCTTGATAGTCGACCTGACGGGTCCTTAAGATTTGCCAGCCAGCAAAGAGCATGGTGGTCACTGACAGCTCTAAAACGGTCTACACTAAAGGTATGGTCGAAACTTGTTTATTGCCCAGATGACTGCGAGACACTCTTTTTCAGTTGCAGAGTAGTTGGCCTCAGCTTTTGATAGTTTGCGGCTGGCATAAGCTAACACTTTCTCTTGACCATTTTGCCATTGGACAAGGATGGCGCCGAAGCCGACATTGCTGGCATCGGTATGGACTTCAGTGTCGGCTGTCTTATCAAAATGGGCAAGTATTGGTGAACACCGTAGTCGTTTTCCTAATTCGTCAAAAGCTTTCTGTTAATCGCTTTCCCATGTGAACGGCACGTCGTCTTTCGTCAGTTTTGTAAGAGGATCCGCAATCTTTGAGAAATTTTCCACAAATTGCCTATAGTAGGCACATAAACCCAAAAATCGACGCACTGACTTTTTGTCTCTGGGTGTAGGGAATCTCTGAACAGCGGCTGTCTTTTCAGTATCAGGACGAACACCATCGGAACTAATGACATGTCCAAGGAATCGCAGCTCTTCGAAGCCGAAGTGGCATTTATCGGCTTTGATTGTCAATTTTGCTGACCGGATGGCTTCAAATACTGTGCGTAGTCGCTCTAGATGTTTGTCAAATGCTGCAGAGAATACCACCACGTCATCCTAATACACTAGGCATGACTGCCATTTCAATCCGGCAAGGACAGTGTCCATCATTCGCTGGAACGTTGCTGGTGCGGAACAGAGGCCGAATGGAAGCGCTTTAAATTCGTAGAGGCCATCTGGTGTTACGAATGCCGTTTTTTCACGGTCCCGCTTGTCGACCTCTATTTGCCAATATCCGCTTTGAGATCTAAGGAGGAGAAAAACTTTGCGGATCGCAACCGATCTAGTGTATCGTCGATACGTGGCAAGAGGTAGACATCTCGTTTAGTTACACTGTTCAGTTTTCTGTAGTCGACACAGAATCTAAGTGTGTTGTCTTTCTTCTTAACGAGTACTACGGGGGACGCCCATGGACTATTCGAAGGCTGGATGACATCATCCGAAAGCATCTCCTCCACTTGCTTCTTGATAATTTCCCGTTCTTTCTGTGACACGCGATATGGATGCTGGCATATAGGCCTCGTGTCGTCTTGCGTTATAATTCTGTGTTTCGTGAGAGACATGCCCTGAACCTTCGAGGCACTTGAAAAGCAATCAGGGAATTCTTTTAGCAAGGCGTATGCCTTCCTGGCATAACAATATTATGGTGGTCTTTGCCGCAAAGTCATCCCGAACATAAAAAACATTCTTCCTAGGGTTTAAAATAACAAAAACATGTTTTCTCAGCACGCGTGTATTTCGCACTGTGCAAGACAATGCCTCCGACACGAGCCCCGAAATATTCTCTGACGATTACACCTGCACCAACTCCTTGTGTTATTGTTGCTCGGACATTTTTTCCCACACAAACTTACATACAAGTCTATCTCAACTCAGTGCTCTTTTCCGAAATTATGCTGCTGCTTTTTCAAGGACGTTGCAGAGACACGAGGCGTTTCGGCGACTGCATCACCCCATGCCTAGCTATACGCTCCGCAAAAGGTGTGCCTAGGCACACCTTACACCTTTTGCTGCGCACACAAACTTCGAGATCTCTCCATTGCCTCCTTGAAATGAAAATGTCGAAGTGGACAAGAGTGGTCCAGTCACCCTAACAGATTTCACTAAGTGAAGAAGCTGATGGACATTGAAAGTGAGATCAGTCATCTTAACAGATTTCACCAAGTGAAGAAGCTGATGGACATAGAAGGGGTTAGTGGCTTCAGCATACGGATACACCTCTTGAACAAACCCCCTGCAACCATCTTTGAGCAATAAATGCACCGGAATCCTCGACAGTTTCCTTCAGCTGCATGCAGATTTTTTCAGAAAGCAACATGAAATACCAGATGTACTTTGGTGGAAGAATGCCAATGAGACATGGGACACTCTAATACAACAGAAAGAATTTCCATTAGGTTGCTTTGCAGAAGGCCTTTTCTGAAAATGGCCTTGGCAGCCTTGTGAAAAAAATTGATTGGCAAACCTTATTCATGCGCTCTTTGAACTCCGCCAGTCTGTTTATAATGTAAAAGGATCTGGCAGTGGAAGTCAGTCAAAGTTTTGTGATCAGCTGGGTGACACCTTCATGAACGCAATGCATGAAGTCTGGCAGTAAATCCCAGACGAAATCCAACGATGTCTGCTTGGTCACAGATGTCCCCTTTATACCATTAACTGCAGTTCCTCCTTACGGGAAAGACGTTGCCAAGCGTACCACATTGTGGCACCTCTAGATCGTGGCCACTCCTGCAAAAACTTTTCTATCTTCGAGAATAGTTCGTTTCTGAATAAAAAACGCCAAGAACAGCCATAGTACTGCTTAACTCTTTTTTATTCAGCAGAACATATTGTGCATGCAAGTTGACAACACAGCACACAATTTTCACAGTAGAGTGAACAACTTGCTGTCCGAATGACCATGTTATCTCCCCCGGATCTTGGAATTTGTCAACAAAAATATTTCAGATAATTTTATCAGGTGGACATTCATTGTTTAAACAAACTGCGCCAATCAGGATGCTGCTTCAATAAAGAGACACAGGGCACTCATTTAATGAAACCTTAATCAGCCATACTGAGTCTTTTATGGATTTGAAGACTGGCGAGTCACGAGTGTTTAGAGGTAAAGCCAAGGCACTCCGCCTTATATTGAGAACATAGCACATCTTGTAGAGCTACCCATTAGTTATATCTAAGCAAACTTCATTCACTGCCAGACATGACTGAAAAAAGCTGGACATAAGATTCTACGATGCACCAAGCAATACGCATCAATATCACGTTTCACTGTTTCTTTGTTGGAGATCATTAGAAGCTATTGAAACTGTACCTTGTGTTTGTGGTTAGTGTCCGTACTGTATCACAGTGAGAGAATATGTATTGTGCCATAACACATAGTGCTTAAGCATGCAACATTAAGATTAAACAAAAGAAGAAGGCTGACAATATTGTAGAAATCTCTGTCACAAGACCCTCGTCATCAAAGTAGGTGGCACGGCATAAACACAGTGAGGTTATAACAGTTGCAGAGTAAACTAAAAGACGTGTGTGCAGCCCACAAGCTCAACAATGAAGAAAAACAATAGAAAATTCGGCAGTTTCTGATGTATTCTGCCATGAGAGATGCAATGCCAGTGAGTGCTAGGAAATGCATAGACCAATGATTTCATCCACGCAACCGCACGTTAGCATGCAACGTTTTTTTGGCATATCACTTCCGAGTGCAAAGATTTCGAACACAAACTAGAACTTTAGACCAACATAGTACATATGACATGAGTGGCCAACATCTGAACTACAGCACCAGTGCTCCACTACTGTAACCAATATTAGAGCACACTCACTCCGTCCACTAAAAGAAAAAAAGAGCTATTTGTACACTTATGGACATGACTTCTTCAACATTTACACTGTTCTAAGCTGCACCAACTTAACTGGCAAAGACGTCTTGTATACTACAAGAAATGGTACACAACATTTAGTCCATTCAAAAATATTTGGAATTCTGGCTACAACAACTTTTCTTTCGCGATAGACAAGAACACATGGTGAAGCAACGTTGCTTTCACGCAACAGACACTGCCCTGCATGTACTAGCGGATGCTCGATACTGTACATGAAAGGCAAAAAATACTGCTCACGAATAACTTCGTGGCATAATAATATTATGGTTGCCCCTGCGGCACAGACACCCTCTACCTGAAAAACATTCACACTGTGGTCTACAAAATAACTAAAACGCATTTTCTCGGCACGCGTGTATTTTGCACTGTGAAATACGATGCCTCCGACACAAGCCCTGAAATATTCCCCAACGGTTAAACCTACACCAACCGCTTCCGTTTTTAGTGCTTGGACATTTTCCTCCAAAACACACAAAGGCAGAGGAGGACTTAATACACATGTCTGGCTCTGCTCAGTACTCTTTCCCAAAATTATTGCCTGCTGCCTTTTCAAATATGGTGGCAGAGTCACAAGTCATTTAAGCGACTCCATCACCCCGTGCATATTTATACGTGTAGTTATTTGCCTAGGCACACCATTTGCTGCGGAAACTAACTTTAAAACCTCTCCATTGCCTCCTTCAAATAGAAATGTCGAAGTGGCCCACAGTGGTACAGTCATTCCTAACAGATTTCACCAAGTGAAGAAGCTGATGGACTATAAAAGTCGGAGCAATTGCACTATTGAGTACGGAAACCTCCTGAACAAATACCCGCCACAAACTCCGAGCAATAAAGGTCTCGGATTCCTCAACAGTTACTTTCAGCAGCATAAAAACACTTTGATAAAGCAACATCAAATGCATGTTTACCTCGCTGGAAGAATGGCATCAAGACATAAGACACTGTAATACAGAAGGCAGAATTTCTATTTATTTGCCCTCCAGAAGGCTCTTTCTGAATGTGGCCTTGGCAACCTGGTGAAAGAAATCGGTGGGCAAACCTTATTGATGCGCTCATTGAGCTCCACAGTTCTGTTCCCAATGTAAAAGGCTTTGCCAGTGGAAGTCAGCCTAAGCTCCATGATATCCTGGGTGACTCCTTCAAGAACACAATGCATGTAGTCTGGAGGTAAACTCCAGACGAAATCTAACGATGTCAGCTTGGCAAGAAGAGATTGTCGCTTTATTCCATCAATTGTGCATTTCCTCTTGGCATCAAGAGACATTGTTGACAGCACCACATCATGGCACCTGTTTACCATGTTCGCCCCTTCGTATGGGTACTTGACACCTCCTGAAGGATAAATAGTACCGCTTACTTCGGTTTCACTTAGTTGAATAACATTGAAGCCTTTTATAAGAGACATTGATCTAACAGACACTTGTGTATAAGAAACACCAGTGTGCTACAAGAGCATAGATTTTGGTAAGATAATGCATAACTTAGTACCCTGCTCATAAGAGAGACCTCACACAATTAGCTTTTAAGCCGCAAGGTATCCAAGGCGTTCTTGGACAGTTTGCGACATCAATACATAAGGACAGCGGATTTTTGTTATTATACGCAGACTCATTAAACAGAATGCGTGGAAATACATTTTGAGTTGACCAGCATCTCTATTACCTGAGCAATAAACACGTGTGCGAAATCAAAGTAATAAACCATTTATATCACAGTCAATTCCATTTAGGTATAACTTCGGTTCAATTGATTTCTGCCAACCAAGGATGCGCTATTCATGAATACCACCGTAATAACATGCAGCCCTGTGCTTCAAATGTGCCACAAATAGCAATTTCAAAGCATCTAATGCCTGTAGACGCCATAGATCACTTGATCACATATAGTTTATGCTTATGCACAGTGGATAGTGGAAGCTCACATTGCTAGCTGCTGTGTTCTTTTTTTGCTAAATGCATGCAGCCTCTCTGCCTCTTGCTTCCAAGGTAGTGGCTAAGCAGAGGTTGTTATTAAGGGTGATACGTGCCAATACTAAGCAATGTAGAAAATTCTTCACCTTCCACAGGACCTCCTTCTGCAGGCACCAAGAACAGTTGTAGAACCCGTTGACCTGTTTCGAATTGAGCAAAGCTTGTGCGGGCGAGTCAACACAGCAGCAAGCAATTTTCACGGCAGAATGGTCAACAAGCTGCGCAAATGTCCATGTTATCTCTCTTAGACTTTCAAACCCTTCAACAAAGGCCTTCAAGTAAAGGTGACCAGGTGGATGTTCTTTCCTGAACGAAAGTCCTCCAATCCGAATGTTCTTCCGATGAAGAGGCACAGGCAATTCATTCAGTGAGACCTCAATGAGCCATACTGAGCCTTTGCTGAATTTTAAAACTGGCGAGCCATCAGTGTTCAGAGTTAAATTCAAGTCACTCCGCCTCATCTTGCGCACATGGCGCATCTTCTTGTACAGCGCACCGTCGGTAACATGTTTGAATTGGTCCGAGGAGGTTGAAGTGAGCTTTTGCAAGTTTTTGCCAACAATGTTTCCCGATGTTTTGAAAAGCTGCTACAACTTTATCTTCAGGTTCATCAGGATAAAATTCTTTCAGCAGTGCAGAAAGTGGAAACACCCGGGAGCAAATGTGACAGAGCTGTTCATCGAGGCCATGGATTTCAGTCAGAAAATTGCACGTTGACCAACACATGTGGACCTGAACCAATTTAGATTTCTGCAAATACCAGAGTTTTCGAAACCCATACCTAGTGGACGGAAAAACCTCTTGTACAAATATTGCATTGAGCAACTTCAACAAGCCGTCTACTTGGGTCCATGGTAGTCCCGCTGCCACAACGAAAATAAGTACCAGCAGCATGGCTTGCAACCTGTTTGTGAAAATACCAGGGAGATGTACAGACAAATTCTTCCCGATAAACTCCGAGAGATCAACATATGAATCGTTGACATCACAGTTTTCCGGGTCTGGCCCATCAGCTGGAGCTTCATCGGCACACACTCAGCTGTCAGAAAACTGCCTGTTCATCTCTGGATCATTGTCCTGTGCACTTAGCTTGTCTTCCAGACCAATATCATCAATGTCTGAAATTTCGGGAAGCTCGTCATCTGTACCAAGGGAATATCTTGTGAACCTGGCTCATCTTCCAGCAGGACGCTGTCATCAGATGGTTCACTGGAGGTGGTCTGTAGGGAAACAAAAAATAAATTCAATACAGGAATGAGCCAATAGCCTGGCACAGCGAATTTCGGTTCTCTCATGCATGGAAGGAGTCAAGACCTATAGACAAAAGAATCAAATTCGGAGTGTGACAACTGGTATGAGCAGATGCTCAAAATAAACTGGCCATGTGGTGAGAAATCTGATATAAAGAATGTTGACAGGTGACGGAACATGCACTTGTTTTGTTGTATCATGCAATCAGTCTCTTTTAGCACTGCAATCACAATGCCGTGAAATATTCAACATTTAACCCAGCATAAAACGTGTAAAGCAGTGGTGACATGCTTGGTATGTGTTTGTCTGCAGCAAAACCTCATTGGCTCGAATTTTATGAGACCGAAGAAACCGTCGTATTTAATCAAATGCAAAATTTTTGAAAGTGTTAAGAAAACAATGAGCAAATGAGTATTTCTTACATAGACTCAGTTTTCGTGAGTATGCTAGTCGGTTTGAATAAACAAGCCAAAGACCACAATATTCGTCACTCGCGACGTTTCATTTGACAGGGTGCAATCGTTTGTGGTTTCGCGCGTGTTTTTTTGTGCGTGTCTATTATTAGAGTATGCTATACCAACTAGCCCACGAATAAGCACTTCTGACTGGAAGAACAAAACCACGTAGATGGGAAGAGTCGCTCGTACAGTCTGCCTGTGTAGCTCGTTTATTCCGTCTTTGTAAAAGCATTTTTTAGCATTTAACGATGACCAAAGGCAAGATTAACGACCCACCATGGTAGATAAGTGGTTACGGTGCTCTGCTGCTGACCCGAAAATCGTGGGTTCGACCCTGGTCGCAATTCGGTGGAGGCATAATGGTAGAGGCTGGTCTACTGTGCGATGTCAGTGCATGCTAAAGAACACAAGATTGTCGAAATTTCTGGAAAACCTCCTTCCCCCCCCCCCGATCTCTTCAAACGCGTAAACACCTACGAACCGAGAGACTAGTTTGCCGTGCAGCGTGGCACAGGCGAGGGATAAAAAAGTTGGGTGCACATTTTACCCCTGTCGACTCGTGTGACGCTATGATGAGTGGGAGACGTGGCCTGGCTCATACCCCATGTTTTTTCTATAAGCACTTCTTCCTCCTCGGCTTCTACCAACCATCGCTATCTTCATACGTCACATGATTCCCCCTCCCCCCGAAAGAAGGTATGAGTTACAACTTACAAACAAGAAAAAGTAAACAAGGAGTGGCTTGGAAGTCACCAATGTCAAAATAAAGAGGTAGTCTCACAAATTTTAAAATGCACGTATTGTCTTCTTCGTCGCTAAGACTTCAGGGGAGAGTGTGGCAGCCCGGTAATATCAATAACAGATCTGGCGGGCGAGGCTGATGGTTGCGTCCTGGATAACACAAGAATGCTTTGGACGTGGAGACTGATGAAATAGCTGGCATTATTGCAAAGAGTGGACGCTGTTTGAAAGCGTTGCAGTAGATCGGTCTTCGGCGTCGCTGTCTTTTCTGCGTGCGTGCTCGTTGTCGTAAACTAATGGGATGGTGTCTGAATCCTTGCGTGGGGGAACTGGTGACTTCTTGTCTTGTTCGGTGTTTCCTGAGGTTTCGGAGCTGTAATCTTAGGCGCAGTCTTGAGCTTTTGTGCCAAATGCGTTTCTGGCGCCGATCCCTTATGCGAAGATGCCTCACTTCTTGAATTTGTTTTAAGACGTTTGCTTTGCGTCGTTGTCCTTGTTGGTGTGTCCGTTGTAGTTCCTGGAGTTTGTGGAGTTGCCTCTGCTGAAATTGCTCGTCTTTTTGCGAAAGTTGGTCAGATGGGCATCTTTCAGGAACATTTGTCTGCTTTTATTTGCATGGTGATTTGATCAGTAAATAGTCGATACTTGTTAGGGTGTCACGATTCGTGTCAGGCAATGGAGATAGTGTGCCAGAATTGACAGAATAATCTGCTGAGGCTCTTGCAACGACATTCTTAATGGACGTTCCTGGCACAGGGAAGTGCTTGAAAGTTGATCTTTCCGAGCCTCTTGTGTCGATTGGGCTCTCAGGTGGCTGGGAACTCGACGGCGACACTGCCTCGTCTTTCATTAGTGGCGATCACGTTTGAGCAATAACGACATGCAGAGAGGCCAAGTATAACAGTACACAATGCGTAGTTCGAGCCCACGAGATAACGGTACTATATGGAGAAACACCGTGACGCCGTTTTATGTATGCTAGAAAATGGAGCGTAACTCACCGTTGATGCAGAAGGCGGTGGTCGCTTTCGCTGGCTTCACACAGTCTGTCGGGGTACCTTGTACGACGATGTATCTGGCTCCAAGTAGCAGCGATAACGTTTTGGAGGCATGCCGTTGGTATTCAGCAGATCCCTCTAAGCTCATTTACTTACTATTCTGCAGGCCTGTTGCTGGCATCACGTAGCGACATACGTGACGGCCACAGAAAAAAATCTATAGTACCTATAGTACGTGTGGTTGCATGTTATGAGTGCCCCATTTCAATGAGGCGATAACTTGAGCCACAAGCTTTTTTACTGACTGCATTTGCTGTCGGAGCTATGTACACGTAATCGACCATGAAATCGAATCTTATCGTACAACGAACGGTTATCACAGAACACGGTTACCGCAAATGCCGGCTTCTTAAATATTTTAGTGGCAAAATTCCCTGTAGATCCTATGTATAAAAATTGTGTTCACTATGGAACAAAAAATTGAAACTATTCAGTTTTCGCTCCATCTGTTGTCAATTATTGTAACTAACAAACAATAGCAAAAGTGTTTGCGTTGCGTTGAGCAGCTTGCAAAATTGCACCCAGAGTTAATGCTGCAGAAATTTTGTTTTCTCTTGTTGCTCCTAAATGACGCTACAACATCTAGTTCCCTTCCTCCACTTCATTTGCACAGTTGGTACGGGCTTTGGCTAGATTTTTATACTATATTAAATCAGCTTAGGTTCAGAACACAGTTTTCTAACTGGTTTGCAAAGAACTTCTATTTTCATTTTAAATTGGCACACAGATATATGAACGTATATAGAAGTAGATATTTTTCGGTATATAGAACCCCCTGTTTGGGTGGCAGCCCGCGCCACATAGCTGTAAGTTGCTTTTTTTTATTTTCTGTTTTTGACAACCGTATCAACCAATAAATTGTTTAATATATAACAATTGACTACTTGAGGAGCCACAATATCTAATGAAGTAGCGTGCGAACGACACAATAACACACATATCCCCAAATACAGTCTAGAGCTTGCGTTTGGGTCATTTGAAATGGGCCGTGATTGTGTCACTTGTGCTAATTAAACAAATATTAATAAATAGGTGATGCTGAAGACATTCACCATTTCTTTATTGGCTATGCAGCTATCCGCCTCCAACTTTCTAGACTTTTCTTGGTGCAGATTTTTTCACACACGCTGTTCATGCAGATTGCATGCTAACAATGCAGGTAGTCTTTATGCTTTTCCGTCTTTTGCAAACAACGTGTCTGCATACAGCAGGTTAATAATAAAATACGATATTGCAGATGATGAAATTGATGCATGATCGGTGAATATCGATGACATGTGCTTGATATTTCTCAACGTATTTATACGATACTGCACATGATGCATGATCGGTGAATATTGATAACATGTGCTTGATATTTCGCAACGACTTATTACAATACTGCACACAATCAAAATGATGCATGATAGGTGAATATTGATGACATGTGCTTGATATTTCGCGATAATCTAATATGGTACTGAACACGATGAAGTTGGTGCATGATCGTTGAGTATTGATGACACGTGCTTGATATTTCGCAATGATTTCATGCGATACTGCTTATGGTGCACGATCGGTGAATATCGATGACATGTGCTTGATATTTCGCAATGACCTAATACAGTACTGAACACGATGAAATTGATGCATGATTGGTGAGTGCCGATGATATGTGCGTGATAATTAGCAATAACCTCAAGGGATTTAAGAGCTAATGAGTGCCACGTTAAGAGCGCAGTCAGAGGAGTGGTTTGAGGCGCTCTACATTTGCCATCGCCTTGAAACTCATCACATTTAGTGGATCTATGTACTCGCACACAAGCAAACACATGCGTAATTTGATAATACTGTAGTTGTACCTCCAGGTATATTTCAAAATTAGAGTTACCAGCCCTGGCCACTTACACAGTTTGACGATATGCATGCTTCTTCTCTTTGTAAATAAATAGTTAATGCACGTACGCGTATACACTATAGGTTAATATTAAATTACCGTACTGCACAGGATGAAATTTACCCTTGATCGGTGATTATCGATGACATGTGCTTGATACTTCGCTAAGACGTCAATGAATTTCTGAGCTAATTATATTAATCCAATGCACAGACCGTTAGCGCATTCACATTTAGGGATGGTTTGAGCTGCTACCTTTGCCATCAGCCTGAAACTCGATCGTTACATTCTGTGTACGTGTGTAATTGCACATGAGACCCCGTGCGTTCGAAAATTCATGGAAAAGAAACAGACTCCCGGCCAGCTCAGAAAAAATTATCTGGCTAAGCGTAACAGAATTGTAAACACGGGTAAACAACTTCAATTAGGGGCGCATTACCACTTACCGATGAAATGTTTTCATTTTTTGAGTACGATTGCTGTATTAATGGTCAAATAAGCGATTCATGTTTCCGAAAAGCGTAATGCATCCAGTTGGTGATGGGTGATCGTCAAGAACATTCGATCACTTCAAGACAATTCGTCCCAATAAAACTGCCACGCATAACATGGCTGCACTTCGTTGGTACTGTTTTCAATGTTGCATTTCCGATGAAGGCGGAAAAGTTGTAGACCCGTGTACTCAGATTTGGGTGCACGCTAAAGAACCACAGGTGGTCAAATATTCCGGAGCCCTTCACTACGAGTTCTCTCATAATCATATAGTGGTTTTGGGACAATAAACCCCACATATCAATCAATGTTTTCAAAGTTTTGATCGGCATGTTCAAGGTCTGGTGTTGCCGATCAAAATGAAATACTTTGTGAATTTAGAAGTAGGAGTGACAGCCAGCGCCATCTATAAGCCAAACGACAAGTGTGAAAACACTCTTGTGCGCATGTTTTGCGTCACGTAGCACGTGAACCTATTATGAGCGGGCAGCTGATTATTTGTCCCACTTATACAACCTAAACACACCAAGTCTGCCATTACGAGACCCTAGTTCAATGAAATAAGGGAAAGAAGTGTATACCTAAGGGCTCGTTTTTCAGTGTTTTAACACAATATTAATGAGATGTAACAGACAGTAATGCCAAAGAATGTACAGGGGAAGTTATTAGAACCAATGGAATGTAAATAGGAAGAAAGGAAAGTGGATGAAAAATAGCCAGCCGTGAGCAGGAATGGAACCTATGACCTTCGAATAACGCATACGATGCTCTAACCACTGAGCTACCACAGCGGCCTTCCCTCCATCCACTTTTTTGGGTTTATGTGAATTTAGAAGTAGGAGTGACAGTCAGCGCCATCTATAAGCCAAACGACAAGTGTAAAAACACTCTTATGCGCATGTTTGGCGTCACGTAGCACGTGATATTGTTATGAGCGGGCAGCTTATTAATTGTCCTTCTTATACAACCTAAACACACCAAGTCTGCCTTTACGAGACCCTCGTTCAATGAAATAAGGGAAAGAAGTGTTTACCTAGGGGCTCGTTTTTCCGTGTTTTAACACAATATTAATGAGATCTAACAGACAGTAATGCCAAGGAATGTACAGGGGAAGTTATTAGAACCAATGGAATGTAAATAAGAAGACAGAAAAGTGGATGAAAAAATAACCATTACCAGCCGTGAGCAGGAATCGAACCTAGACCCTTCGAATAACGGGTTCGATGCTCTAACCACTGAGCTACCACAGCGGCCTTCCCTACATCCACTTTTTTGGGTTTATATGTGAATTTAGATGTAGGAGTGACAGTCAGCGCCATCTATAAGCCAAACGACAAGAGTGAAAACACTCTTATGCACATGTTTGACGTCACGTAGCACGTGAACTTATCATGAGCGGGCAGCTGAATAATTGTCCCTCTTATACAACCAACACACACCAAGTCTGCCATTACGAGACCCTCGTTGAATGAAATAAGGGAAAAAAGTGTGTACCTAAGGGCTCGTTTTTCCGTGTTTTAACACACTATAATGAGATATAACAGACAGTAATGCCAAGGAATGTACAGGGGAAGTTATTAGAACCAATGAAATGTAATTAAGAAGAAAAAAAAGTGGATGAAAAAATAATAAGCCGTGAGCAGGAATCGAACCTACGACCTCGAATAAAGCGTTCGATGCTCTAACCACCTAGCTACCACAGCGGCCTTCCCTCCATCCACTTTTTTGGGTTTATATTTGAATTTAGAAGTAGGAGTGACAGTCAGCGCCATCTATAAGCCAAACGACAAGTGTAAAAACACTCTTATGCGCATGTTTGGCGTCACGTAGCACGTGAACCTATTACGAGCGGGCAGCTTATTAATTGTCCTTCTTATACAACCTAAACACACCAAGTTTGCCTTTACGAGACCCTCGTTCAATGAAATAGGGGATGAAGCGAGCCCACCAATCTGGCAACCCGGAACGTCATTGACAACGCCCCGCACGGAAACAGCAGGATTCAAAAGGCCCTCAGCGCCGGTCCACTACGGGCACGGCACCGCAGCCACAATGCACGGCTTACGTCCCCTGTTATTGCAGGTTAGTTACTTGAGAAGTGCTGCAACTGTGACTTGTCGAGATTACTGCATGATTTCGGTGTCGTACCCATCAGAGTGGTTTGATCCGCTAAAGCGAACAGTGTCATTCTGGCGTGATATGTGTTCTTGCTTGTTTGGCCTTCTACTGATGCTCTCTGGTGATGTCGAGTCAAACCCCGGGCCGATGAGCAAATCCGAGGCAGAGGCTTTTTCTGCAGCTCTCCAGACTATCCACAAGCTTGAGGAAAGAAACGAAACACTAACCGCAGAACTTAAATGCATCAAAGAGAGACAGGAAGTTTATGTTAATGAAATCTCCGCGCTAAGAGCTAAATTTGTAACACTAGAATCAAACTATGCCTCCCTCAGTACAGCTGATACTGATACAGCCGAAAAAGCAATTCTTGAACTTTCCAATCAAGTTACGACAATCGCGTCTTGTTGCAATGACGCAGAAAATAGACAGCGAAGGTCAAACTTACTGTTTTTTGGACTCGATGATGATCCCGAGGAAGATTGGGCCAAATCAGAAGAAAAAATAATTAATTTGTCCTCGAACAAATAGGAGTTAAGAAAAACCAGCACGCATTTTGAACGCGTACATAGATTAGAGAAATACACACAAGGTAAAAATAGACCCAAAAAAGCAAAATTTGCATTTTTCAAGGACAAACAGGAAGTACTGTCATCAGCGCGAAAACCTAAAGGAACGGGATTGTCTATCAGTGAAGATTTCTCTTTTACAAGCAGGCAAATAAGGAAAAAATTGTACGACTTTGCCAAAGCTCAGAACACCAGATTCTACTTAGCCGTCGACACTTTACACATGGACAAAAAAACGTATGTGCTTGATAGTATTACGAACAAAGTGGTACTGTCGACAAGATAGCTCTTATATCCTCCACCTCTTAAAAGCGCTATATCAAAAACCGCAGCTACACGTTCGCGGAAGAGTGTCTCCAAGATAACCCCCTTTCTAACAAAACTTCATTGTCTTTTACGTTTACAAACATACGTAGTTTACTGCCTAAAAAAGAAGAAATAGGTTCGCTGCTAGACGACAACGAATCTGACGTCCTCGTGCTTACTGAGACGTGGTTGCAACCTGATATTAATGATGACGAGGTTTTACCAAATTTTAACACCTTTAATATCCATCATAAAGACCGCGCTGATAAAAGAGGTGGCGGTGTTCTTTTGGGCATCAGAAAAACAGTTTGTTCTTACGTTGTCGACACAAAATCGGCCCTTGAGATAATTTGGGTTGCTTGCAAAACGAGCCCTACTAACGTTGTTCTGATAGGAAACTGTTACCGCCCTCCTGATTCCAATAGTGGTTTCATAGCTGAATAGAGGGAAAGTATTACTGATGCCATTAACTTGTGCCATACTAAAACTGTCTTTCTTTTTGGAGACTTCAGCCTTCCCCAGATTGATTGGAACCTTCTATTTTCCCCTTGTAACACATCATCCCAGTTTATCAGCCTAACGCTTGACTTTAATCTTGTACAGGTGGTCAATAAACCCACCCGTGGAAACAATATTTTAGATTTAATACTGACCTCAGCCCCTGATACAGTCGTGGAAGTCCTTTACCGAGAAGGTCTTAGCGATCACAGACTTCTTGAAGTAACCCTTGATCATCCTGTAAAGTTTACCGGCAAAACTACCAAAAACATTCGCGACTATATTAAAGCTAACTATGCCGAAATCAACAATGAACTTGAAATATTCTTTAACCAGGTATTCTTGACCTCGTTTTGCAATCGCTCGGTCCACGACAACTGGGTACTTTTCCGTGACAAAATGACCGTCTTGATTAATAAATACATTCCCTTGATTTCGATATCTAATGACAAGTGTAATGCCTGGTTCGCTAAGTCACTCAACCAACTAAGAAATAAAAAGAAACGTCTCTACCGAAATGCTAAACGCCTGCGCACAGCCAGTGCGTGGGATAAGTATAAGCAGTGTTTAAACACCTACTGCGCAGCTTTACGTTCTGCTAAACTTAAATATTTTTCAACAGACCTGGGCTCCCTCCTAAAAACAAACCCAAATAAATTCTGGCGTGAAATATCTCGCAATCGGGATGCTGACAACATTACCTTACATGATGAGAATCACGAACCTCTTTCTAACAGCCAGTGTTGTTCTGCTTTTAACTCTTTTTTTGCCTCAATGTTTACTCGGGAAGACCAATCCACATAACCTAACGTGCCCGATTATGATTACCAGTACATCAAACCTATCGAAATTACAGCTAAAGGTATAGAATGTCTGATAACTAAGCTGAAGCTGTGTAGCTCCGCTGGGGCTGATAATATTAACTCAAAAGTGCTAAAAAACACAATTTCTATTGCAAGTAACATTCTGTGCTATATTTTTCAACAATCTTTAGAGTTTGGGCAGATACCTGACGACTGGAAAGTTGCAAAAGTTACCCCATTGTTCAAGTCTGGAGACCAACATCTACCCCAAAATTACCGTCCAATCTCACTTACATCCATTTGCTGCAAGCTATTAGAACACATTATCGCTTCGCACATTTACAACCATCTTGAGTCTAACCAGTTCTTTTTCCGCAATCAACATGGGTTTAGGAAAGGTTGGTCATGCGAGACACAAATGCTAGAATTCACGACTGACCTTCACTCGAACATGAATAATAACCTCCAAATAGACTGCATTTTTCTTGACTTCGAAAGCGTTTGACCGTGTGCCCCACTGCCGCCTAATCTCAAAGCTATCTGCTCTTCAATTAGACTCACTAACCTTATCATGGCTTCGAAATTTTCTTTCTCTCCGGAAACAGTTCACTGTCAACAATAACGATTCGTCGTCAATATGCGATGTAACTTCCGGGGCGCCACAGGGCAGCGTGCTCGCCCCGCTGCTATTTCTTATATTTATAAACGACTTGCCTGATGGCGTCACATCATTCATACGAATATTTGCCGATGACTGCATAATCTACCACCCTATCAAAAATGTTAACGATCATTACGCACTACAGAAAAACCTTGATGTAATTATGAAATGGTGTGAGACGTGGCAAATGGTTCTAAACGCATCAAAATGCAAAACCATCTCATTTAGCCGTAAGCATGACCCCTCCATTTTTTTATACCGTATAAATAATGACCCGCTCTCGCATGTATCCACATACAAATATTTGGGCCTACACTTCACACAAAATCTTTCATGGTCCTCTCACATCACTAACATCAGCGCAAATGCCTCGAGATCACTGGGATACCTACGCTGTAACTTACATTCCTCCCCCGCTAACGTCCGAAAACTAGCTTACGAAACTTTTGTTCGACCTCAACTTGAATTTGCCTCACCAATCTGGTCCCCCCACCAAAATTACTTAACCAACATGATCGAGGCAGTTCAAAATAGGGCAGTCCGATTCATTTCTCGTAATTATAATTTCTGCTGCAGCGTAACACAACTTAAAATGAATTATTCACTTCAATTATTATCCACTCGCCGCAACATTTCTCTTTTATGCCTCTTTCATAAATACGTCAATAGCACTAAAATGACCAGACTTGCAATTGAACGACCCTCCTATTTATCAACTAGACTACACAACCGGCTTAGTTTCTCGCGCATGTACGGCAAAACGAACTCTTTTAACGCATCCGCTTTGCCTCGTGCCATCACGTTGTGGAATGATCTTCCCGATAACTTGGTATTTGACACTAACCCTGTTTCTTTCCGCAACAAATTGGTCTTACATTTTGGTTGATAGTTTCATGTTCACAGTTTCGTTCTTGTATGTATATGACATTCATAATGCTGTGCAAAAAGTTTTTTCTAATGTGCTTATTGCCCCCTTATTTTTGTGTTTTATTTTTGTTTGCTTAGGACGAACTGTTCACACTTCCTGTAAGCGCTTTCATGATTTTCCCAGTGTATTATACCACAATCTGTGCCATTTTACTTACACGTATTGTACACTTCCTAACTGCTGCGTGCCATGAACTGCATCTTTCTAGTTTTTTGGTAACGATGTATGATGTCAATTTATACCTACTTATTTCTTGTTTATTTGTTACTCATGTCTTGAGCTTACGTTTCGGCACCTTTCGCCCTTTTACTTGTTGTACATGTCTTTGTTAGCCCCCCCCCCTTACTCAATGCCCTAACCAAGGGCCTGTAAGGTACCTGTAAATAAATAAATAAAGTGTATACCTAGGGGCTCGTTTTTCTGTGTTTTAACACAATATTAATGAGATCTAACACACAGTAATGCCAAGGAATGTACAGGGGAAGTTATTAGAACCAATGAAATGTAAATAAGAAGACAGAAAAGTGGATGAAAAAATAACCATAACCAGCCGTGAGCAGGAATCGAACCTAGACCCTTCGAATAACGGGTTCGATGCTCTAACCACTGAGCTACCACAGCGGCCTTCCCTACATCCACTTTTTTGGGTTTATATGTGAATTTAGATGTAGAAGTGACAGTCAGCGCCATCTATAAGCCAAACGACAAGTGTGAAAACACTCTTATGCGCATGTTTGGCGTCACGTAGCACGTGAACCTATTATGAGCGGGCAGCTTAATAATTGTCCTTCTTATACAACCTAAACACACCAAGTTTGCCTTTACGAGACCCTCGTTCAATGAAATAGGGGAAGAAGCGAGCCCACCAATCTGGCAACCCGGAACGTCATTGACAACGCCCCACACGGAAACAGCAGGATTCAAAAGGCCCTCAGCGCCGGTCCACTACGGGCACGGCACCGCAGCCACAATGCACGGCTTACGTCCCCTGTTATTGCAGGTTAGTTACTTGAGAAGTGCTGCAACTGTGACTTGTCGAGATTACTGCATGATTTCGGTGTCGTACACATCACAGTGGTTTGATCCGCTGAAGCGAACAGTGTCATTCTGGCGTGATATGTGTTCTTGCTTGTTTGGCCTTCTACTGATGCTCTCGGGTGATGTCGAGTCAAACCCCGGGCCGATGAGCAAATCCGAGGCAGAGGCTTTTTCTGCAGCTCTCCAGACTATTCACAAGCTTGAGGAAAGAAACGAAACACTAACCGCAGAACTTAAATGCATCAAAGAGAGACAGGAAGTTTATGTTAATGAAATCTCCGCGCTAAGAGCTAAATTTGTAACACTAGAATCAAACTATGCCTCCCTCAGTACAGCTGATACTGATACAGCCGAAAAAGCAATTCTTGAACTTTCCAATCAAGTTACGACAATCGCGTCTTGTTGCAATGACGCAGAAAATAGACAGCGAAGGTCAAACTTACTGTTTTTTGGACTCGATGATGATCCCGAGGAAGATTGGGCCAAATCAGAAGAAAAAATAAATAATTTGTGCTCGAACAAATTGGAGTTAAGAAAAACCAGCACGCATTTTGAACGCGTACATAGATTAGAGAAATGCACACAAAATAAAAATAGACCCATAAAAGCAAAATTTGCATTTTTCAAGGACAAACAGGAAGTACTGTCATCAGCGCGAAAACTTAAAGGAACGGGATTGTCTATCAGTGAAGATTTCTCTTTTACAACCAGGCAAATAAGGAAAAAATTGTACGACTTTGCCAAAGCTCAGAACACCAGATTCTACTTAGCCGTCGACACTTTACACATGGACAAAAAAACGTATGTGGTTGATAGTATTACGAACAAAGTGGTACTGTCGACAAGATAGCTCTTATATCCTCCACCTCTTAAAAGCGCTATATCAAAAACCGCAGCTACACGTTCGCGGAAGAGTGTCTCCAAGATAACCCCCTTTCTAACAATACTTCATTGTCTTTTACGTTTACAAACATACGTAGTTTACTGCCTAAAAAAGAAGAAATAGGTTCGCTGCTAGACGACAACGAATCTGACGTCCTCGTGCTTACTGAGACGTGGTTGCAACCTGATATTAATGATGACGAGGTTTTACCAAATTTTAACACCTTTAATATCTATCATAAAGACCGCGCTGATAAAAGAGGTGGCGGTGTTCTTTTGGGCATCAGAAAAACAGTTTGTTCTTACGTTGTCGACACAAAATCGGCCCTTGAGATAATTTGGGTTGCTTGCAAAACAAGCCCTACTAAGGTTGTTCTGATAGGAAACTGTTACCGCCCTCCTGATTCCAATAGTGGTTTCATAGCTGAATAGAGGGAAAGTATTACTGATGCCATTAACTTGTGCCATACTAAAACTTTCTTTCTTTTTGGAGACTTCAGCCTTCCCCAGATTGATTGGAACCTTCTATTTTCCCCTTGTAACACATCATCCCAGTTTATCAGCCTAACGCTTGACTTTAATCTTGTACAGGTGGTCAATAAACCCACCCGTGGAAACAATATTTTAGATTTAATACTGACCTCAGCCCCTGATACAGTCGTGGAAGTCCTTTACCGAGAAGGTCTTAGCGATCACAGACTTCTTGAAGTAACCCTTGATCATCCTGTAAAGTTTACCGGCAAAACTACCAAAAACATTCGCGACTATATTAAAGCTAACTATGCCGAAATAGACAATGAACTTGAAATATTCTTTAACCAGGTATTCTTGACCTCGTTTTGCAATCGCTCGGTCCACGACAACTGGGTACTTTTCCGTGACAAAATGACCGTCTTGATTAATAAATACATTCCCTTGATTTCGATATCTAATGACAAGTGTAATGCCTGGTTCGCTAAGTCACTCAACCAACTAAGAAATAAAAAGAAACGTCTCTACCGAAATGCTAAACGCCTGCGCATAGCCAGTGCGTGGGATAAGTATAAGCAGTGTTTAAACACCTACTGCGCAGCTTTACGTTCTGCTAAACTAAAATATTTTTCAACAGACCTGGGCTCCCTCCTAAAAACAAACCCGAAAAAATTCTGGCGTGAAATATCTCGCAATCGGGATGCTGACAACATTACCTTACATGATGAGAATCACGAACCTCTTTCTAACAGCCAGTGTTGTTCTGCTTTTAACTCTTTTTTTGCCTCAATGTTTACTCGGGAAGACCAATCCACATAACCTAACGTGCCCGATTATGATTACCAGTACATCAAACCTATCGAAATTACAGCTAAAGGTATAGAATGTCTGATAACTAAGCTGAAGCTGTGTAGCTCCGCTGGGGCTGATAATATTAACTCAAAAGTGCTAAAAAACACAATTTCTATTGCAAGTAACATTCTGTGCTATATTTTTCAACAATCTTTAGAGTTTGGGCAGATACTTGACGACTGGAAAGTTGCAAAAGTTACCCCATTGTTCAAGTCTGGAGACCAACATCTACCCCAAAATTACCGTCCAATCTCACTTACATCCATTTGCTGCAAGCTATTAGAACACATTATCGCTTCGCACATTTACAACCATCTTGAGTCTAACCAGTTCTTTTTCCGCAATCAACATGGGTTTAGGAAAGGTTGGTCATGCGAGACACAAATGCTAGAATTCACGACTGACCTTCACTCGAACATGAATAATAACCTCCAAATAGACTGCATTTTTCTTGACTTTTCGAAAGCGTTTGACCGTGTGCCCCACTGCCGCCTAATCTCAAAGCTATCTGCTCTTCAATTAGACTCACTAACCTTATCATGGCTTCGAAATTTTCTTTCTCTCCGGAAACAGTTCACTGTCATCAATAACGATTCGTCGTCAATATGCGATGTAACTTCCGGGGCGCCACAGGGCAGCGTGCTCGCCCCGCTGCTATTTCTTATATTTATAAACGACTTGCCTGATGGCGTCACATCATTCATGCGAATATTTGCGATGACTGCATAATCTACCACCCTATCAAAAATGTTAACCATCATTACGCACTACAGAAAAACCTTGATGTAATTATGAAATGGTGTGAGACGTGGCAAATGGTTCTAAACGCATCAAAATGCAAAACCATCTCATTTAGCCGTAAGCATGACCCCTCCATTTTTTTATACCGTATAAATAATGACCCGCTCTCGCATGTATCCACATACAAATATTTGGGCCTACACTTCACACAAAATCTTTCATGGTCCTCTCACATCACTAACATCTGCGCAAATGCCTCGAGATCACTGGGATACCTACGCTGTAACTTACATTCCTCCCCCGCTAACGTCCGAAAACTAGCTTACGAAACTTTTGTTCGACCTCAACTTGAATTTGCCTCACCAATCTGGTCCCCCCACCAAAATTACTTAACCAACATGATCGAGGCAGTTCAAAATAGGGCAGTCCGATTCATTTCTCGTAATTATAATTTCTGCTGCAGCGTAACACAACTTAAAATGAATTATTCACTTCAATTATTATCCACTCGCCGCAACATTTCTCTTTTATGCCTCTTTCATAAATACGTCAATAGCACTAAAATGACCAGACTTGCAATTGAACGACCCTCCTATTTATCAACTAGACTACACAACCGGCTTAGTTTCTCGCGCATGTACGGCAAAACGAACTCTTTTAACGCATCCGCTTTGCCTCGTGCCATCACGTTGTGGAATGATCTTCCCGATAACTTGGTATCTGACACTAACCCTGTTTCTTTCCGCAACAAATTGGTCTTACATTTTGGTTGATAGTTTCATGTTCACAGTTTCTTTCTTGTATGTATATGACATTCATAATGCTGTGCAAAAAGTTTTTTCCTAATGTGCTTATTGCCCCCTTATTTTTGTGTTTTATTTTTGTTTGCTTAGGACGAACTGTTCACACTTCCTGTAAGCGCTTTCATGATTTTCCCAGTGTATTATACCACAATCTGTGCCATTTTACTTACACGTATTGTACACTTCCTAACTGCTGCGTGCCATAAACTGCATCTTTCTAGTTTTTTGGTAACGATGTATGATGTCAATTTATACCTACTTATTTCTTGTTTATTTGTTACTCATGTCTTGAGCTTACGTTTCGGCACCTTTCGCCCTTTTACTTGTTGTACATGTCTTTGTTAGCCCCCCCTTACTCAATGCCCTAACCAAGGGCCTGTAAGGTACCTGTAAATAAATAAAGTGTATACCTAGGGGCTCGTTTTTCCGTGTTTTAACACAATATTAATGAGATCTAACACACAGTAATGCCAAAGAATGTACAGGGGAAGTTATTAGAACCAATGAAATGTAAATAAGAAGACAGAAAAGTGGATGAAAAAATAACCATAACCAGCCGTGAGCAGGAATCGAACCTAGACCCTTCGAATAACGGGTTCGATGCTCTAACCACTGAGCTACCACAGCGGCCTTCCCTACATCCACTTTTTTGGGTTTATATGTGAATTTAGATGTAGAAGTGACAGTCAGCGCCATCTATAAGCCAAACGACAAGTGTGAAAACACTCTTATGCACATGTTTGACGTCACGTAGCACGTGAACTTATTATGAGCGGGCACCTGATTAATTGTCCCTCTTATACAACCAACACACACCAAGTCTGCCATTACGAGACCCTCGTTGAATGAAATAAGGAAAACAAGTGTATACCTGAGGGCTCGTTTTTCCGTGTTTTAACACACTATAATGAGATATAACAGACAGTAATGCCAAGGAATGTACAGGGGAAGTTATTAGAACCAATGAAATGTAATTAAGAAGAAAAAAAGTGGATGAAAAAATAATAAGCCGTGAGCAGGAATCGAACCTACGACCTCGAATAAAGCGTTCGATGCTCTAACCACTGAGCTACCACAGCGGCCTTCCCTCCATCCACTTTTTTGGGTTTATATGTGAATTCAGAAGTAGAAGTGACAGTCAGTGACCTCTATAAGCCAAACGACAAGTGCGAAAACACTTTATGCGCCTGTTTGGCGTCACGTAGCACGTGAACCTATTATGAGCGGGCAGCTGATTAATTGTCTCTCTTATACAACTTAAACACACGAAGTCAGCCATTACGAGACCCTCGTTCGATGAAATAGGGGAAAGAAGTGTATACCTAAGGGCTCGTTTTTCCGTGTTTTAACACAATAAAAATGAGATCTAACAGACAGTAATGCCAAGGAATGTACAGAGGAAGTTATTAGAACCAATGAAATGTAAATAAGAAGAAAGAAAAGATGATGAAAAATTAACCAGCCGTGAGCAGGAATCGAACCTACGACCTGCCTGCGACTCTAGCTGCGACTCTAGCCCTCAGATGGTGCCACTGGTACATGCCAGTGGCACCATCTGAGGGCTAGAGTCACAGGCATGGGAGCACAAGAGCTTTCCAATGCTGGACTGACCTCCGAGTGCACTACAGCTCCCTCTCAGCCGATCAACCGTCGTCGACCCCCTGTTTCGTATGCCCAAAGCCAAAACCTTCCGGCGCCCCCTCGCAATCAAGCCGAGTGGAGGTCTGCTGACGATCACCCGATTTATTTCAACTGCTACCGTATCGGAGACGGGGCCCGCCATTGTAACACTCGGTGGTATTGGCATCAGACATCCTATGGGTACCCCCATCAGCCAGAGAGGGATCATGGACGCTTTCAAACTTACCGGGAGTGACCTCAGGCCACCAGTGAAGACGTTTCTTCTATGCCGCCATATCGTTGTCGCTCTTCATCTCCGCATGCTCACCAGTCCCGTTCACCGCTCTCCCGTCACCCATGGTCTCGCTCGCCCAAATTTAGTCGACCAACGTCGCCGACTGACCACCTGCCGAGGAAAAGCTAGATGATGCAGCTCCCGGAGGTGATGCTGCATCGACCACTTGCCCGCCAAATCCTCTGACCATGTTGCCTACTCGACGCTACCTTATTGACGTTGAAGTAGATGACACACCTGTTGTTGCACTTGTGGACACAGGGGCTCACATATCAGTGATGAATTCAGAACTTCGTTGCCGCCTTAGGAAAGTTTTAACGCCACCCACAATGCCACTCATCCAGGTCGCCGACGGCGGCACGTTTCCCGTGCTTGTAATCTGCTCCGCGCGTATAAGTGTGGCTGATCGCTCCACGAAAGTGCTATTTGCTGTGCTTGAGAAATGTTCCCATGAACTTATCCTTGGCATGGACTTCTTATCCGCCCACTCTGCCCTTATAGATTGTGGAACCGGCATGCTTCAGCTTGATTTACCATGTTACCATGACGACCCAACACCAGCTCAACCCCGTCTGTGTTCTGCAGATCACGTTCGCCTAGCACCTCAAGCCGTTACTTACGTGAACCTGAGATCTGTCCCTCTGTTCCCGATGGTGACTACATGTTGACACCTATTGCTGACGTTTTGCTCGCCAAAAATGTTGCTGTGCCTCACACTTTTTTGACAGTCACGGGAAATACAGCATGTCTTCCGATCCTAAACTTCAGCTGGTCCGCTCAAGTTATCCCAGATGGTATGACTTTGGCAAACGTTTTTTCTATAGATGCTGCCAATTCGGCGTTTGTTGCCAAATCTTCTTCGTTCTCTGTTCGTTTTCATCCTCGAAGAGCGCAGCGGATGCCACCATCGACAAGATGGTTGCTCCGGACCTTCTTCCAGCACAGACAGCTGACATCCGGCACCTGTTGAAATCCTACCACAACATTTTTGATTTTTATGACCGCCTTTTGGGTCAGAGATCCTTTGTAACTCAGAGGATTAGCACTGGAGACGCCAGCCCCATCCAACGACGTCCTTATCGCGTGTCTAATGCAGAGCGACAAGTTATCCAGCACGAAGTTGAAGAAATGCTCACAAAAGACGTCATCGAACCTACCTGCAGTCCATGGGCATCACCGGTCGTGCTAGTCAAAAAGAAGGATGGCAGCTGGTGCTTCTGCGTAGACTACCGTCACTTAAACAAAGTAACACGTAAGGACGTGTATTCACTGCCACGGATTGACGATGCTCTCGACTGCCTACATGGGTCTGCCTACTTTTCATCTATCGACTTGCGATCAGGATTCTGGCAGATTTCTGTCGATCACCGAGACCGTGTGAAAAGCGCATTCATCACACCGAATGGACTTTTCCAGTTCAAGGTTATGCCGTTCAGATTGTGTATTGCGCCAGCTACATTTGAAATGGTGATGGATTCTATCCTGCGTGGATACAAATGGACCACGTGCCTGTGCTATCTCGATGACGTCATCGTATTTTCACCTACATTCGAAAGCCACCTTAGCCGCCTAACGGCTCTTCTTGAGGTTTTCAGGAAAGCAGGACTTCCGCTCAATTCTTCCAAATGTCACTTTGGCCGTCGGGAAATCACTGTGCTGGGCTACCTTGTCAGTGCTCGAGGCGTGCAACCTGATCCTGACAAAATTCGAGTTATCGAAGATTTTCCCATTCCACGTTCCGCAAAAGATGTAAGGAGTTTTATCAGCCTTTGTTCTTACTTTCGCCGTTTCGTAAAGAATTTTGCTGACATTGCCCGACCACTTACGGAGCTACTGAAGAAGGACATGCCTTTTTATTGGGGTACTGACCAAGCAACTGCCTTCCGCACCCTTACAACATTACTTACTTCCCCACCCATCTTGGCCCATTTCGACCGTCAGCCCATACTGAAATTCGTACCGATGCAAGCGGACATGAAATTGGTGCTGTTCTCGCCCAGCGGCAACGAGGAGAGAATCGCGTCATTGCTTATGCCAGTCGCCTCCTTTCTCCTTCGAAAAGCAAGTTTTTCATTACACAGCGTGAGTGCCTCGCACTAGTCTGGGAAGTCGGAAAATTTCAACCATACTTGTTTGGCCGCACCTTTTCGGTAATTACAGATCACCATGTCTTGTGCTGGCTGTCGTCCCTTAAAGATCCAACAGGACGACTTCGCCGTTGGGCCTTGAAACTACAAGAATACAGCTTCGACGTGGCATACAAATCTGGCCTAATGCACCAAGATGCCGACTGTCTATCCCGTGACCCCGTGGACCCACCTGACCTTTCAGCACATGATTCTGACTCTTGTGTCTTCGCCATGTCGGCTTTCACCGACATACGCAAGGAACAGCTCAGCGATGTCCACTTTCGGTCTATCATGCAGAGTCTACGCTTGCCCCACGTAGACCTGTCACTACACTTGTTCGTTCTTCGCGATGGCATTATTTACTGACGCAACACCAGCGCCGAAGGACCAGAGCTACTACTCGTAGTTCCTGTGACACTCTGTTCCGCTGTACTTAAACAGCTTCACAACGCCCCAACCACGGGACATCTCGGAGTCACGCGCACGTACGATCACGTGCAGTGTGGATTCTTCTGGCCAAACCTTTATCGTTCTGTGCGCCAATACGTTGCTGCATGTGAGTCTTGCCAGCGCTCCAAACATTCCACCTTGCCACCAGCTGGTCCGGTATGTGGGGTTCAACTTCCGAAAACCACCATATGATTATGAGAGACGCCATAGTGGAGGGCTCCGGAAATTTTGACCACCTGGGGTTGTTTAACGTGCACCCAAATCTGAGCATACGGGCCTACAACATTTCCGCCTCCATCGGAAATGCATCCGCCGGAGCCGGGATTCGAACCCGTGACTTGCGGATCAGCAGCCGAGTACCTTAGCCACTAGACCACCATGGCGGGGCACCAGCTGGTCCGCTCCAACCAATAGACATACGCACCGTTTTCTTCTACCGCGTCGGTCTTGATCTCGTTGGACCATTTCCTACTTTTCCTACTGTAAACAAGTGGATAGCCGTAGCCACTGATTACACCACAAGATACGCTATCATATGAGCGCTACCGACAAGCTGTGGCACTGACGTCGCGGACTTCTTGCTTTGTGACGTAATTATTCACCATGGCGCTCCTCGACAGCTGCTTACTGATCGTGGTCACTCATTTCTTTCAAAAGTAGTAAGTGACATTCTTCGCTCGTGTTCGACGCGTCACAAGCTCACTACGGGCTATCACCGACAAACAAATGGTCTTACCGAGCATCTAAATCGAACATTGACAACAATGCTCTCCATGTAGGTTTCCAAAGATCACCTTGATTGGTATAGTACTTTGCGTTATGTGACATTCGCGTACAATTCGTCTTGCCACGACACCACTGACTTCTCCCCCTTCTATTTATTGTTCGGCCGCCATCCAGCGTTACCCTTCGAGACTCTTCTCCCATCAAATACGCAAACGGTTACAGAGTACGTCCAAGATGCCACAGCTCGGGCTCAAGTGGCCCGCCAAATCGCACGGGAACGTCTTCTTGGCTCGCAGCGCTCTCAGAAGGCCCGCTATGATAGCCATCACAGAGTAGTTTTCTACTCTCCAGGTTCATTTGTCCTCCTCTGAACACCATGCCGCTACGTTGGCCTCTCTTCGAAGCTCCTGTCTCGCTACTCGGTGCCTTACAAGGTTTTACACCGGCTTACCGATGTCACATACGAGATTGCTCCATTGGACAGTCAGTCGTCGTCGTCCGCACCCGCTACTGACGTCGTCCACGTGACCCGACTCAATTCGTACATATCCGCATATGATCCTACTCTCCTTTAAGCGCCGAGACGGCGCTGCCAGCAGCGGGGGGTTATATGTTACACGACATCGGAAACGAAAGAGCATCATAGACGACAAAGACGATGAAAGCGACCATGCTTGTGTTAATGTTGCTGCTGTTCTTCCATCTTGGCTGCAGCTGCCTCTGACTCTCTCTGTATATTTTGTAAACATATTTATTGCATTCATTCTCTCACACCGTGACAATATTGTGTGGTAGGAAGATCAACTTGTCGTCCAAGATTAGGCCTAAGACTTTATGCTCGGCTTTGATAGACAGAAGTTGACAGTTCAATTGAATATCAGGTCCGGAGTGCATGCCTCTTTTTCGGGAGAACAAGACACACGGATTTTTTGTAGGTTCAGTCGGAATCCGTTTTCCTCTGCTCATTTTGAGACCTTGTTTAAACCTAGCTGAACCTGCCGCTCACTTATTGCCAGGTTGCGTGACTTGAAGCCAAGCTGAACGTCGTCGACATATGTACAATAGAACATATAGTGGGGGATGGACAGCTGAAAGAAATATATTTTGATAATAAAAAGTATACAACTAAGTACACCACCTTGCGGTACTCCCGTATCTTAGACAAATGTTTGGGAGAGAACACTGCCCACACGAACACGAAAGGACCAATTGGACAAGTAACTCTCGATTATGGAAAACATTTTACGGCACACACGCAGGTGAGACAAGGCTCTTCATACGCTCATACGCCATGTCGTGTCGTAGGCCTTCTCGATATCGAGGAACGCAGAGAGGAAGTATTGTTTGTGGACGAAACCATCTCGGATCTCTGCCTCGATACGCACCAGATGGTCGGTGGTGGATCTACCCTCTCGAAACCCACACAGCAATCGGTCGAGCAGATTGTGTGTTTCAAGGAAATGTAAAACCCGGCGGTTTATCATCGTTTAAAAAATTACAATGGCAGCTTGTCAGTGCAATGGGTCTATAACTCAAAAATGGGTCTATACCCTGCTCTATACCCAATGGGTCTATACCCTGCTCGTTTTTTAAATGGGAATTATTAGAGCCTTTTTCCAGGAAGTAGGAATGGTGCCAGAACGCAGATAGCATTTAGTAGTGAGAGTAATGTTTTTCGTGCTTTGAGCGGCAGGTTTTTGTATCATTTCATACATGAAACTGTCGTAACCTAGGGCAGAATTAGTGCAGTAGTTTAGTGATCTTTCTGGCTCAGCTAAGTTGAAAGGTTGATAGTATGCCTCGTATTCCATACCCTTGTGTTCTAGTTTCTGCTTTTCTATCCATGTTTTATATCTTTGGAAAGCTTCACTATAGTGTGATGAGCTAGACACCTGCTCGTAGTGGGCACCGAGGTAGTTCGCCTGATCTTCCACGCTGTCAACCTGTGTGTTTATGATTGGGAGCAAATGTACTTGTCTTTCCGCTACCCTAGAAACCATGTTCCAGAATTTAGCCTCTTGTGTACATGAATTTATCCCTGATGAGAACTTGTACCAGTATTATCTTCTGACCTGCCGACGTGTTCTCGAGCCTTGAGATTTCATTTTCTTAAAGCTGTTAAGATTTTCAGCTGTCGGTGAGTTCTAAAGCAACTTAAATGCCTTGTTCTGCTTGATTCGCGCATTACGACACTCAGTGTTTCACCACTGGACGCGTCGCTTGCCACGTAGTCCAGATGTTCGCGGAATGCACTTGGCTGCTGCGTCAACAAGAAAAGCTGTGAGGTACTGCACAGCTTCAACATGCTTAACGCACAGATGTCTGTCCAACCGAAATGACAAAAGTTGTAAAGCTGTTCCCAGGCGGCTTTGTATGTCAGCCATTTGAGAACTTGTGAAGGACATTCGCACGATGTTGTTGACACAAGACGACAAGAAAATGGTCACTTCTGTAGGGATTATTTATATTTTTCATCGGAGTAATGATACAAATGATGGAGATGAAATACTAAGGTCAATGGAAGAGTAAGTTTTGTTACAGGGTTAAAATATATTGCCTCTTTCCTATTAAACACACAAGTACCTGAAGAAAAGAGGAACTGTTCGATGAGACGATCTTGTGAATCACATCGGCAGTGAACCCATAAACTGCTGTGCGCATTCAGGTCCCCTAGAACCAGATAAGCTTCTGGTAGCTCATCTATTAAGGACCGGAATTCATGTTTTTCCAGGCGGTGTTGTGGTGGTATGTATAGACACCAGATGGTGACAAGCTTATTCAATAGAACTTCTCAAAAAGCCAGTGCCTCTAGGGATGTTAGTAGCGGCCCATGAGTACATGCTACTCCTCGATTATCAATAATGGCTACACCACCAGATGATGCTCCGGCATAATCTCAGTCCTTTCGAAGTATAACAAATTGGCATGAAAAGTTCATGTTTTTGGATCTTAAATGTGCTTCTTGTACATTGTCAAAGCACTGTTGGTGAATGTTCGTGTGAAATTTCTTGGATATCATCGAAGTTTCTGAGCAGTCCTCTGATGTTTCATTGTAGGATTTGTGTCTGCATGATGTGTGTAAATTAGGGCTGTGTGTAATGGAAGGACTATAACTTCAAGTCAGGGTGTCTTTGTCAGGCCGTGTTACAGGGTTTTTCACTTTTCTGGTGCGCTTTAAATAGCTGCTCCTGCCGTTCGGCGTCTGGGATGCCGTTGGACTAGCCGCTACGTCCATTGCCTCGGTAGAGGCACTGGATGTCCGCTCACAGGTTGCGCGCGTATTTGTCTGTTTTTTCGGGCTTTCTGTTGCAACAGAAGGCGTTGGGGCAACAGGTCCCGATGCCTGCATGCCCTTTGGTCGTAGAGCAGCACTGGCTGCTGCTTCCGCTGATGGGGCGGATGGCACTACCACCCGTCGACTGTGTGTTGTACGAGCGGGTGACGCGAACCGTTGTGGCGTTGCCCCCGTGCGTGCCACGTCCGCAAATGAAGGAACGTGCACAAAAGTGAAACGTTGCGTGCCTCCTTAAACAAAATTTCATGGGATACTTTCAGTGTTGCTATTTCTATTTCTTCCTTTCATGCTGGACATGTGCGGGAGTAGGCTGGGTGTGAACCCTCGCAGTTTGCACACTGGGGAGGTTCGCTGCAGCTGTTTGTAGAGTGGTCATGGGAACTGTACTTAACACACGTTTTGCGGCCACGGCAGCTCTGAGAGCCGTGACTGAAACGCTGGCACTCAAAGCAGCGCTGGGGACTGGAAACATGCAGTCGGACAATTAACTTCAAATAACTTATTTCTACATATTCTGGAAGCTTGCTAGTACCAAATGTGAGGACTAGGTGTTTCGTGGGGATTTTTTATTATCGCGCCTGATTTTGATTCCTTGTACGTTTATGACATGCTGTGCATTCCATCCCTCGAAAAAGTTCACTCTCTGACAAGTCGAGCAAGTCTTGGTCAGATACCACTCCTCGCGAGCTGTTAAAAAAGCGGTGTAAGTGACTGAAACAGGTGCATTTCCGATCGAACAAAGTTTAGAAAGTTTTTCAGATTGTGCTTTGTCGTTGACTTCGAGGATAATATCTCCGCTAGTCATTCTTGTTGTTATTTAGAACCAGCCTAGCATATCGTTAAGACTTTTAACCTCTACTAAGGGTGAAATTTAACTAGCATCCTTGTTGACTGTTTCACAGTGAATCACATGAAATCGTGAGAAAGTTTCTTGCGGCTTCTTGAAAAAAAATACTTTCCGTCAATTTGGTGCGCCCCCTCTTTGAGTGAGGACGATCGTTAAGTAGCGGAAAGGTTGTAGAAGCCATACAATAGGAGTTCTTTCGGCAACCATGCCTGCCGCCCGTCAACGAGCCCAACATGGGGACGCCACAGCTCTTGTGTTCACACCAAGGTATGCCAATGTTAGCTGCACACGGCTACTATAGCCGTATATATTGTAACCAAGAGAAGACACACACACAAGGTTAACCCTTGCGACCAGGAAACGTAGAAGTAAATGGAAGAAAAAAAAACAGGATAGATTTAAAGGAGAGAAAAGTCTGAGATATGGAGAGGAAGAGAGAAATAGGAAAAGGTGTCTGCCGATTTCCACTGGATGGGCCGGCCCAGGGGTGCCATTTACGTGAAGCCGGAGGCAATGGGGTGCATTGCCTCGGCAGGGGGGCCTGAAAGGTCCGATCACCCAGCGTCAGCTCAACCACAAGGATCCCCTTTTCAACGGACCCGGCAAAGCCACGCACGGCTAGGCGTGAAAGAGAGTCGAATTCCCCCGTTAGCACGGGTCCGTGTTGTCGCTACACAGCAAACGCCTACTTGCGCAGACGCTAGTCGCGCCGGAAACCAGTCATATATTGAGGTCATATTCTACAATGTCGGCGGTGGAAAAATATCGGCTCGCAGTACGCCTATTATACTGGAATGTTAGAAGCTAAGGCTTTATACAATGCTGTTTACTTGAGTAGCCCGTTTTGTTTTGCTGAAAGAAACTTTTACACCTCCAACATCCTAAGCTTGGTCAATTTATTACCTTTCCTAAATATTAAAATTAGCAGTTTTTCCTATTGAATTTAAACGAGAATGAATTGAAATTTTCTCTTGTGATGTGCTTATATGCGTGTTTTCTTTGTTTGTAGAAGTAGCCAGCTAGAGGTAGCTTAGAGTTTTTAGCATAGAGCAGGCCGGATTGAACATGTGTATTATTAACTAACGATTATTGGAAAAAATTTATCGCGACTTTTGCTAGAAAACAAGGTAATTCAAGAACAGCTCCGGTGAGAGTTCTTTGTTAGGGGTGACTCAGGACTTAGTTGAGTGCCCATAAAACGAAATGGTTTCTTTGTACTCTGCGCCGCAGCTGGCTGCTCAACTTCACATCGTGTCACAGTCATCAACCCATAAATAACGAAAAAAAACACCAAGAGCTAAAGTGGTATCTGTAGTCATCTATGTAGGGACAGATGGTGTACTCCTTTAAGAGCGATCTCATTTCATTCGGAAACCTATCGAAGAACAAAAGAGGTGTAGTACTTCCACAGAAACTTGAAGTATTTCTCCTTGGAGAGAATATAGGGCATAAATATGGATCAGTGACACACTCTCTGAATATGTCTGCCCATCCGCTGGAATACTTGACTTAAAAGTAATGATATACTGAAAATTAAAGGCGATATACGATTCAACTGACCTGCGTCATTGCTTATTACCTTGGCTAGGAGTGCCCACAAGCATCGTTCTTGTGCACGGCAAGTGCCAAGAGATATCTACCTTTGTAAGGTAATTTTGGTTAAAAAATAATCTCTTGAAATACTCTTCTAATCTTGAAATACTCTCGTAAATTTTATTTCAGTGCAACGTTGAAACGTACTCGTCACGAATATTCTGCTAAAGAATATTTTACGGTGGTATGCTGATTTACAACATCTGCGCACATTGCTCCGACACAAAATATTCCATGTTTATTTGGCTGAGGTATCCACCAGTATTTTTATACGCAATAATAAGCCATTACTGACTACAAAGTAAAGGGAAGTCAGAAAAACAGTAACACAGTGGCTGTGCTTCCAAGTGATATAAAGTGCCATACAGATGTTAATTATCGGGACGCTTCTACTGAATGACAAATTCACCCAATCAGCTTTGTGCAAATCACATGCTGTAAACCTTCGTACCAAGTTGAACAAATATCTAGCAGAATACGCGTAACGAGTGGATGTGACAAGTTAGGCTTGAATGTAATTTTTATTTTTTTGTTATGACAGCTACAACAAAGAGCCACCACGTATAGTTGACTTCACGAATTCCTCTTCCAATAATGCTCACGACGCAAAAAGCAGGTGCAACACACTACCTTTCGGGGAGCTTCAATGGGGGTAGGTGAGCATGACGAAGGTACAAGTATGATTTTTGCTTCGGCTATTTTGATATATTTATTTCTAACGCTCGCCAATGTTTGTTTGGAGCCTCTTAGGGTCTAGGCAGGTCCGCTGCGCATTGTTCATTTGTCGGCGCAGCTCACGCAAGGTGCCAACAATAGACCAAGGCGATGACGATGACCAATAAGTGCTTTACAGACCACACTCTTTTTGTAATAACTAAAAACGATCTTGAAAGAGATTTCACCCCTGTAAGTTGAAGCGTCAACGCCACCAAGAACCTGCTACTCCGAAGGCAGAGCCCGACTTTGGGCTGTCAATGTATGCCTAAGAGAGCTAACAAGACCGGAGGCGAGAGCTAAGGAAGCAGTGGTAAACAGCAGCACGGAATACACTGCCCCCCAGCCTAGACTTCAGGTCACGTGAAGCAGCAATAGCACAATGTAGATACTTTACTGGAGCCATGCTCAAAATACACCCAACCACTAAATATTTCATTCATAAAATACGAAAAGGCATTTTATTCCTTGGGGATATCATGAGTCATCAAAATGCCGAGGAATCAGCGCGTCAATAAACATATATAAGCATTCTGGAAAAATATACGGATAATCAGCTGTCACCATTGTGCTCCCTAATGAAATCTAGAAACTTTCGATAAAGAAGGATTCAAGAAGGATGATGTACGGGGTCAAGCATCTTAAGGGCAGTTGGTGTCGCAGACTGATATGCTATTGCCCCATAGACTAGGCGTCTATTTATGAGACTTGTGCGCAAATTGATCAGACACTTCTTGTCTTTCTTCACATAGTGCGTGACAACACATTTAGAGCATTCAAGGCTTTTATGCACTTGTTTTTAGAAACTTTTGTGGTATGAAGGTTAGCTTGGCGTCCAAAATAAGGTGTAAGCATTTTTGTTCAGTATTAGCAGAAAGACGTTGCCCAGGCAGTTGAATATCGGTTTTTGAATGGAGGCTTCTCTTCCAGGAGAACAAAAAAAAAAACACTTGCTTTTCTGTGCATTCAGTTGTAACCCGTTTTCCTCTGCCCAAATGGAGACTTTCTTCAAACGAAGGTGAACCTTTCGCTCACAGATGGCCAGATTACAAGACCTAAATCCAAGATGGACGTTATCGACGTATGTACATAAAAACGTAGTTTGAGGGATGGACAAGGTAAAAGAGTCAATTTTCAAAATAAAAAGTGTGCAGCTATGTACACAACAATGCAGCACTCCTGTTTCCTGGGGAAATGCTTGGGAAAAACACTGCCCACTCGGACACTAAATGTCCGCCTTGACAGGTAACTTTTGAATATGGTAAACATTCCGCCACGCACGTCGATGTGGGACAAGTCTGTTTTTATTCTAAATCGTCGTGTTGTATTGTTAGCCTTTTTAATATCGTGGAATACAGACAGAAATTGTTGTTTGTAGGCGAAAGCATCTCTGATCGGTGCTTTGATATGAACAAGGTGGGTGGTGGACCTACTCTTTCTAAGTCCACAATGAAATGAGTAGAGAAAATTGTTTCTTTCGAGGAAATGCACAACTCGGCAGTTTATCATTTTTTCTAAACGTTTGCACAAGCAGCTTGAAATGCAATGGGTCTGTACCTCAAAATTGAGAAAAGATTGTTGCCCTCTTTAAAAATGAAAATATATAAAGCCTTTTTCCAGTAAGTTGTGATAGCGCCAGAAAACCAGGTAGCATTGTACAGGCAAAGTATTGGGTTTTGCGTTTCGATTGGTAGGTTTTTCAACATTTCGTGCACCACACGATGAAAACCTTGGGTGGAATGGCTGCAGAAATTTAGCAACGTTTGGAGCTTAGCTAAGCTGAAAGCTTGGTTGTATGCTTCGTGTTTTGTTTATTTGTGTTCTAGTATCTGCTTTTCAATTCTTTTTTTGTATCTTTTGAAGGATTCAATATAGTGTGACGAGCTGGACACTTGTTTGAAGTGTGCGCCGAAGTAGATTGCTTGATCTTCCAAGCTGTTACTTTTTGTGTTTACGAGAAGAAGTGAATGTACTTTTCTTCCTGCTTTTTTTCTAACCATGTTTCAGGCTTTTGCCTCCTGTGTATATGAATCGGTGCCTGATATATACTTATGCCAACTTTCCCTTCTGGGCTGTCGGCGCGTTCTGCTGCCTTGATAATTTATGCTTTTAAACTTTGTAAGATTCTTTGCTCTTGGAGAGTCTCCAAACAGCCTCCTTGATTTATTTTGTTTAATAAGTTCATAAGTGCGACCAAGATGAGCGAGTGGCTTTTCTGAAATTTTCTTCGTCCGCTATGTCTGTCTGAGATCTAGGAACAAGTGGAGGACCTTGTCTATTGGTGTACTTAGAATGATCGAAAAGTGGCCACTACCAAAAGGATAGTTGATCAGTTTCAATTGAAGCAGGTGTACAGGCGGTGGAGGCCCATTGCTAAGATCTGTGCATGAGTAGGTTTTTTGGCGAGGCTAAAGTATGTTGGTTCTTTCCTATTCAACAGACACTCGCCCCAAGAAAAGAGAAACTCTTTGATTAGGCGACCTCGTACATCGTAACGAGAGTTGTTTCATAAACCATTATGTACACTCAAGTTCACAAGGGTCATATAGGCTTCTAAAGGTTAATCTATCACTTACTGGAATTCGTGTTTTTCGAGAAGGTACGGCAGAGGTACGAAAAGAGAACAGATTGTGACAAATAGTTAAAAAAAAACTGCTCGGACAGCCACTGCCTCAAGGGACGTTTGTAGTGGTAGTTTTGTAAATGCTATGCCCTGATAATCTTTATAGGCCAAACCAGCAGATGACTCTTCAACATCATTGTCATTTTTGGATATTACACATTGACGTAGAAAGCTGGTGTTGCTGGAATTTTGGTGCGTCTCTTGTACAGACGACACTTTTGGGGACTGTTTTTGTAAGAGTTCCTAGATATCGTCGAGGTTTCTAAGCACTTCTCTGGCGTTCCATTGTGTTATTTATGTATCCACTATAAGTGTAAGTAAGTGCTGTGTGTACTAAAAAGTATTGTGTTAGGTCAGGAGACATTGTCATAATCCGTCATGATTGTTTATGACTTTCTGGCGTGCTTTTTGGCCCCGAAGACACCGGAGGACTTGCTTTTGTGCCTATCACCTCGGACAAGGTGTTCGATGCCCGCTTGTGGTTCACGCATGCGGGCATGGGACTTTTATGCCTATATCTGAGAGACAAAAGGCCCTGGGACTTCACGTCCGGAAGCCTTCAAGCCTTTTGGTGTCATAGAAGCTGTGCTACTTCCGCTGAGGGGTGATTGGCACGGTCACCGGTCGACTCTGTGTGGTACGTGTGGGTGCCGAAGATATCGGTGGCACTGCCCCCTTTCGTGTCGCCTCTGAAAATGAAGAATCCTGCAAAGGCAGGCATCTTCCTAAATGAGATGTTTTCACTTGGTTTGAGCGTGAGTATTTCTTTTTCGTGTTTTCACGTAGCACATGTGCAAGAGTAAGCGGGGTGTTCAACATTGCAGTTTCCGCAGTAAGAGTTACTTCTTCACAGTTGTCAGTAGCGTGTTCGCGCGAACTACTGTTTGCGCAAGTTTGACGGCCGGGGCAGCTCTGAGAGCCGTGGCGAAAACGCTGGCACCTAAAACGAACAACGGGGTTTTGTGATGTAAGGTCAGACCTTCAATTTCATGTAGCCTATTTCGATGTATTCTGGAAGTGTGCTTGTGCAGAATGTTAGGACGCGGTGCTCTGTCGGTTTCTTTGTTGTCACAGCTGATCGTAATTATCTGAACATTCGTTACCTGCTGTTCGTTCCAGCCTTCATAGAGATCACACTCTGTCGGGTTGATTAGGTCTTGATCAGACAGTACGCCTCGGGAAATGTTCAGGTAACTGTGCGGTGTAACAGATACAGGCGTGTTTCCGAAAAAGGTGCGTTTCTAGAGATTTTTGTTCTGAACCTTGTTTTGTACTTCGAGAACAAGTTCACCACTAGCCACTTGTGTAACCTTATAAGCTGTGCCAAGGCTGTTAGTGAGGCATTTTGATACGACAAATGGAGAAATTGTTCTTGCGTTCTTTCAAGCTTCATTGTGAATCACGTGCGGGAAGATTTGTTTTGGTTTAGGAAGACATTCAAAACTCCTTCGGGGCACCCCGTCTTAGACGGAGGGGGATCAGACAGTGAGGGAAATAGAAACGAGGTCATAAATATATGGAAATTCGGCAGCCATGCCAGCTGCCCACTACGGAGACCAACATGGGGATGCCGCAGCAAAAATAAAAAAAGGCATGCCAACGCCAGCTGTACAAAAACACTATAACCCAATAATATGTGACCAAGAGAGGGCCCATACACAAGGTTAACGATGGCCGCCTGGAAGATGCAAGTAAACCAAAATGAGGAGGTGACAAAAAAGATTGAAAAAGAGAAAATTCAGATGTAGGAAGAGAGAGGTAGGAAAAGTTGACTTCTGGTTTCCGCTGGGTAGATGAGCCCAGGGGTGCCGTCTACACGGAGCCAGGGCCAAAGGGGTGTGTTGCCGCTGCCGGGAGGTTTTAAATTTCCAATCACCCGGTGTCGGCTCAAGCCCCAGGATCCCCTTTTCCGCAAACACGGAAAAGCCATGCACGGCTAGGCATGGGAGAGATCAAAACCCTCCGTTAGCTTGCGCTAATGGTGTCGCTCCACACCAAACGCCTGCTTGTACAGCCGCCCCTGCGGGGTAGTTGTACGTGTCAATTTAACTGCAAATAGGTACATTGGCACGTCCGCTGTAGTGTGTCTCATCCTCTGTGTGTGAGAGCACTATGTAATACTCAATCGTGTGGGCACATATCTATCAGATAAGACATCTTAAACATTCTGTATATTTTGAGCAGTCGCAAGAGTGAGAATCGGCTATCAAAACAGAAATATGCACTAACAGCTGACGTTAGGTGGCTGCTTCTAGAGGCCATTTGATATTTTTTTCGGGTTAAGGTGTGAATTCCTCATTAAACTTTGTTTTTGCCAATATGCGCATGTCGGTGCCCGGCAGCCATCAATAGTATCGAATAAAGACGCAGTTGTTAGTTGGAAAGGAATATTGGGTATTTGTTAACAATTCGACTGGTAAACATGAATTAAGCAGCAAGCCAATTGGATAAATGGTGATTTTACTAGCGGCTGAACGGGTTCTGGTGTGGTGTAGTAATCAGGAGTTAGCGTGGTTAGGATTCAGGAGGTAGCGAATTACGAGCCTCTAGGTGGTTTTCGTATTGTTTTTTTCTCATTTATTGTATCGGTGTGCTCTATGTCACTTTTTTATAATAAATATTTTATGGTAACTACGCGCCCAGTTTTAACACTGTAAACGTGTTCTGTGCTGTGTACTCAGCACCTGCTAGTGATATTGTGCTCCAGCGTCCGAGTTTCAAGCGCGATACTGGGCCTATATTCTGGCATTGCACTGGATTCTGGTAACTAGTTGCGCTGGGTTTTGCAATAAGAATATGATAGAAAAAATTGAATGTATTATTGATTCGCTTTGCTTTCTACAGCGTTACTTTATCTGTAAAGGAGCGAGACACCCGCTGAAGAAGCTGCCAACAATTCAAGCCCATCAGGAAGTATGTGTGCCAAAACCTTGGATACATGCAAAAAAAGGAAATAAATCAATGTGCCTTGCTTGCGCACTGAGATATTGGAATTTTTCTTTATTTGACGTGTTAGATAAATTTCTCTTGTGTAATTTTTGCTGTTGTTGCAGTAGCCACCACCTCTTAACAGCACCTCTAAAAGCGCAATAAATAGTTCATCACAGCTTTATTAATTTCTCATGCCACGAGTTGTAGTGTGGAGAAGGCAGATTACACTGCTCCGTAAGCCCAATTCAATGCCAACAGGCATAGCAGCAGCAGGCAGTTACCGGCAGATCAGCACCTGTCAGCTTCTGCGTCAGACCAGCGCCAGCAGGCCACCATCAGCAAGCCGGCACCAGTCCTAGTTGAAAAACCCAGCAGAGTGTGTTTGTTGTGGTCTGGTGTTGTTTGGTGTATACACCAATACACGCTATTGTGTTCTAGTGAGTACATTAGCCTGGTGTGCTGGGTTCTGGTGGGAAAGCCAACCCATCGTCGTGTGTTCTGGTGGGATGTGTTCTGGTAAAAAAAGTCATCCCATCGTGGTGTGTTCTGCTGTGATTGTGTTCTGCTGGGTTGTGTACTGATGTAAAATTTGGCCAAGTCTGGTGTATCCTTGTGGGAACGTGGACCTAGTGTGGTGAGTTGTGGTAGGATGTGTTCTGGTGGGAAAACGACACTGGTGTGGTGTATTCTGGTGGGATGTGTTCTGGCAGTGCTTCTGGCTTTCTTGTACTAAGATTTTTTTTCAACGAAATGCACTTTGGCTTCTACTCTCATATTTTCCTCAGCCAGACTCACTCACCAAAAATTACTGAGCCCAACGCACTCAAACTCGTGGCTCAATCTAAGTGAACTGATTAGTAAGTTTACTTACAACATCACTCTTCCAACTTTTCTGCCAATGCTCTTTAGCTTCTTCGGCATTTAATGTTAGTATACATTCCACACACTGGAGCCAGGAAACATGCACAACACATCTTAAACGTTGGTCGCACAGCATCTGCGAGACAACCCCGTAAAAGAACTTATCCGGACATGGCACTGCAGCACTGAATTTGCAAACACTGCATCTGGGATACAACCAACATTGCTGTTGGATTAAGTTGCTGCATGTGCACATTGTTTACATGTAACATGTAATACCTAAAGCAACCTACAGTGCTGCAAGAACATCAAGTGTTACTATCGCCTTGTGACGCGATATATACATTATATACTGGTACATATCTTACTAGGATATATTATTGAAACCAAATGTTTTCAGAGAAGTGGTAGCGAAATATAATAAATGCACTCTGAACTATACACTGTTTTAGGGTGCTATTAAGTATGCCCTTATTGTATGACTTGCAGATGACCCAAAGAATGATAATATCACCAATGTCACAACAAGTGCGCAAATTTAACTTGGAAAGTCGTAGGCAGATGTGTTTTGAGTAACTTGTAGATCCCCATGTTGTCTTTGGTGGCAGATGCATCCATTACAGCATTTAAATATAAGTATATATATGTAAATGTACGTGTCCTTCTACTGTAATATCTATGGCACAAAAGAGGAAGAGACAACTACATGGATATTTAGAAATCTAGTACATGCACTTACTTTCACTTGAAAGCAGACAGTACTTGATTGAAATAAAAAGGTGAAGACAGAGTCAAATTTGGATTTATTTACCACATCAGCATTACACAATTTTCGCACTATGTGAAAAACAAACATGGTGAAGGCATACATGAATGCCCAATAAAAAGAATGCAAAATATTCAAATTAACAGAGATGTGTGTTTGAAATTTTCGAGAACGTATACCACTGCAACATAAATGTCGACAAATAGGAATATTCAATAT
>NW_027465143.1:35000-44144 GCF_043290135.1 Rhipicephalus microplus | reverse complement strand
TGCCTCGACGCCCCGGTAGTCGCGTTTTTCCGTTTCCGCACGGCCCCGGCTGACGCTGCTCGGTCACAGTCGCCTTTTGTGGTGATTGCAGACTTCTTGAGCGCGGGTGTTTTTTTTTTTTGTTGTTGTTGTTGTTTTATTACGCATTCGCTCCAGCAGACGCTGTTTAGACTTTTTGTTTCCTCTTTTATCCTGCGACGAGGTGACGAGGTTTATTCGGTGCCCCGCCGCCCCGGCTGAAGTGATTTTTCCTGTCCCGTGCCGCCCCGGCTGACGCGGTTGGGACTTCGCGTTTGTTCGGCCGCCACGGGTTTTGGCGCACTCGCTCGGTTGCTTGTTGTTGCCACTTGTTGCGAACCCAGGTTTCTTGAGCGAGCGCGGGCGTTTTTTCTTCCTTTCTTTCTTTGTTCTATGTGTTAGCGAATCGGCCTTTAATATCACACGAGGACTCACAACCAACAATTTTCAGTTTGAAGTGTAAAAAATCTGCAGGTGTTGACGTAACTGACTTGCCCGTACCCTTGAGTACATCCATGAAGTTCTCGTAGTACTACTAAATCGCATTATTCCAAGTGGAGAAATTCCCATAAACTTGCAAACCTCTACACGAAAATCGGTGCGCGTGATAAAGTTGAAAATTATCGTCCGATATCAAATGTGCCTTCTATAACACAAATTCTAGGAAAAAAAAAAAAAAAAACACTTGTTCGCCGTTTTCTGCGCCGTGACTGGCAGCACTCCGGCGAAGCGAAACGGGGTCGATTCGAGCACGATATCGGCGTCTTTCGACGTGCTCGCCGGCGACCGTCGCACGAGTACGTCGCACGAGCGCGTCTGCCGGGGCGCCGTTTGCGAAGCCGACGCAAAAGTGGGAACCGCCGCTCGGATGATCGCCGCTTTCGGCAGAGTGAGTGTTGGCACTCCGGGGAAGCGAAACAGCGTGAATGCGCCCACGAAATCGGCGTATTTTGAAGTGCCCGCCGGCGACCGTCGCACGAGTACGGTAAACCGCGTCAGCCGGGGCGTAGTTCGGGACGCCGACGAAAAAGTGGGAAGCGCAACTCGGATCTTCGCCGTTTTTGCAGGAGTGAGTGGCGGCCCTCCTGCGAGACCAAGAAGCATCGATTCGTGCACGAATTCGGCGCCTTTCGACGTGATCGCCGGCGACCGTCGCTCGAGTAGGGCAAACCGCGTCTGCCGGGGCGGGCTTCGGGACGCCGATGCGAAAGTGGGAAACGCTGCTCGGATGTTCGCCGTTTTTGGCCGAGTGAGTGCTGGCACACGGGCGAAGCCAAACGGGGCCGATTACGGCACGATATCGGCGTCTTTCGACGTGCCCGCCGGCGACCGTCGCACGAGTACGGTAAACCGCGTCAGCCCGGGCGGAGTTCGGGACGCCGATGCGAAAGTGGAGAACGCCGCTCGGATCTTCGCCGTTTTTGGAGGAGTGAGTGGCGGCACTCCGGAGAAGCCAAGGAGCGCCAATTAGCGCACGATATCGGCGTCTTTCGACGCGCTCGCCGGCGACCGTCGCACGAGTAGGGCAAACCGCGTCTGCCGGGGCGGGGTTTACGACGCCGACGCAAAAGTGGGAACCGCCGCTCGGATGTTGGCCGTTTTTGGCAGAGTGAGTGCTGGCACTCCGGCGACGCGAAAGAGCGCGAATGCGCCCACGAAAGTGGCGTATTTGGACGTGCGTGACGGCGACCGCTGCAGGAGTACGAAAAACCACGTCAGCCGGGGCGAGCGACACACGGCGGTCTGGGTGCTTATCGCTGCTATTATAGGGGCACCCCGGCAGACGCAGAAAAAAAAAAAAAAATTTTCGACCTTCTTTTTTGCTGGTCGAGCTCGGGTAACCCAGGTCGCAATGGGAGCCGCGCACGAAAGCGGCGTCGCGAGACGCGTTCGCGGTCGCTAGTCGCACGAGCTCGGCAACCGCGTCAGCCGGCGCGGAGTTCGGGATGCCGACGGCTAAGTGGGTACCGCTGCTCGGATGTTCGCCGTTTTTGGCCGAGTGAGTGCTGGCACTCCGGTGAAGCCAAGGAGCGCCAATTCGTGCACGATATCGGCGTCTTTCGACGTGCCCGCCGGCCACCGCCGCACGAGTACGGCAAACCGCGTCTGCCGGGGCGGGGTTCGCGACGCGTACGCAATAGTGGGAACCGTCGCTCGGATGTTCGTCGTCTTTGGCCGAGCGAGTGCTGGCACTCCGGCGAAGCGAAACGGGGCCGATTCGGGCACGATATCGGCGTATTTCGACGTGCTCGCCGGCGACCGTCGCACGAGTACGGCAAAGCGCGTCTGCCGGGGCGAGGTTTGCGACGCCGACGAAAAAGTGGGAAGCGCCGCTCGGATCTTCGCCGTTTTTGCAGGAGTGAGTGGCGGCCCTCCTGCGAGACCAAGAAGCATCGACTCGCGCACGATATCGGTGTCTTTCGACGTGCCCGCCGGCCACCGCCGCACGAGTACGGCAAACCGCGTATGCCGGGGCGGGGTTGGCGACGCCGACGCAAAAGTGGGAACCGCCACTAGGATGTTCGCCGTTTTTGGCAGAGTGAGTGCTGGCACTCCGGCGAAGCGAAAGAGCGCGAATGCGCCCACGAAAGTGGCGTGTTTGGACGTGCTTGACGACGACCACCGCAGGAAAACGAAAAACCACGTCAGCCGGGGCGAGCGACCCATGGCGGTCTGGGTGCTTATCGCTGCTATTATAGGGGCACCCCGGCAGACGCAAAAAAAAAAAAAAAATTTTTTTCGACATTCTTTTTTGCTCGTCGACCTCGGGTGACCCAGGTCGCAGTGGGAGCCGCGCACGAAAGCGGCGTCGCGAGACGGCTTCGCGGTCGCTAGTCGCACGAGCTCGGCAACCGCGTCTGCCGGGGCGGAGTTCGGGACGCCGACGGCTAAGTGGGAACCGCCGCTCGGATGTTCGCCGTTTGTGGCCGAGTGAGTGCTGGCACTCCGGCGAAGCCAAACGGGGCCGATTCCGGCACGATATCGGCGTCTTTCTACGTGCTCGCCGGCGACCGTCGCACGAGTACGGCAAAGTGCGTCTGCCGGGGCGGGGTTTGCGACGCGTACGCAATAGTGAGAACCGTCGCTCGGATGTTCGTCGTCTTTCGCCGAGCCAGTGCTGGCAATCCGGCGAAGCCGAACGGAGCCGATTCGGGCACGATATCGGCGTCTTTCCACGTGCTCGCCGGCGACCGTCGCACGAGTACGGTAAACCGCGTCAGCCGGGGCGGAGTTCGGGACGCCGATGCGAAAGTGGGAAGCGCCGCTCGGATCTTCGCCGTTTTTGGAGGAGTCAGTGGCGGCACTCCGGTGAAGCCAAGGTGCGCCAATTCGCGCACGATATCGGCGTCTTTCGACGTGCCCGCCGGCCACCGTCGCACGAGTACGGCAAACCTCGTCTGCCGGGGCGGGGTTTGCGACGCCGACGCAAAAGTGGGAACCGCCGCTCGGATGTTCGCCGTTTTTGGCAGAGTGAGTGCTGGCACTCCGGCGAAGCGAAAGAGCGCGAATGCGCCCACGAAAGTGGCGTGTTTGGACGTGCTTGACGACGACCACCGCAGGAAAACGAAAAACCACGTCAGCCGGGGCGAGCGACCCATGGCGGTCTGGGTGCTTATCGCTGCTATTATAGGGGCACCCCGGCAGACGCAAAAAAAAAAAAAAATTTTTTTCGACATTCTTTTTTGCTCGTCGACCTCGGGTGACCCAGGTCGCAGTGGGAGCCGCGCACGAAAGCGGCGTCGCGAGACGGCTTCGCGGTCGCTAGTCGCACGAGCTCGGCAACCGCGTCTGCCGGGGCGGAGTTCGGGACGCCGACGGCTAAGTGGGAACCGCCGCTCGGATGTTCGCCGTTTGTGGCCGAGTGAGTGCTGGCACTCCGGCGAAGCCAAACGGGGCCGATTCCGGCACGATATCGGCGTCTTTCTACGTGCTCGCCGGCGACCGTCGCACGAGTACGGCAAAGTGCGTCTGCCGGGGCGGGGTTTGCGACGCGTACGCAATAGTGAGAACCGTCGCTCGGATGTTCGTCGTCTTTCGCCGAGCCAGTGCTGGCACTCCGGCGAAGCCGAACGGAGCCGATTCGGGCACGATATCGGCGTCTTTCCACGTGCTCGCCGGCGACCGTCGCACGAGTACGGTAAACCGCGTCAGCCGGGGCGGAGTTCGGGACGCCGATGCGAAAGTGGGAAGCGCCGCTCGGATCTTCGCCGTTTTTGGAGGAGTCAGTGGCGGCACTCCGGTGAAGCCAAGGTGCGCCAATTCGCGCACGATATCGGCGTCTTTCGACGTGCCCGCCGGCCACCGTCGCACGAGTACGGCAAACCTCGTCTGCCGGGGCGGGGTTTGCGACGCCGACGCAAAAGTGGGAACCGCCGCTCGGATGTTCGCCGTTTTTGGCAGAGTGAGTGCTGGCACTCCGGCGAAGCGAAAGAGCGTGAATGCGCCCACGAAAGTAGCGTATTTGGACGTGCTTGACGGCGACCGCCGCAGGAGTACGAAAAACCACGTCAGCCGGGGCGAGCGACCCACGGCGGTCTGGGTGCTTATCGCTGCTATTATAGGGGCACCCCGGCAGACGCAGAAAGAAAAAAAAAATGGGGACATGGCGTGCGTCACCGTGCGGCTTCGCAGCGTTGCCGAAGTCGCCGAGCCCTTCGACTGAGCCGAACGGCGGACAGGGAACGTTGGTCGGCCGTTCTAACCTGTCGGTGCCACGCCGAGACGTCGTTAAGGAAAACCGCGTCGTGGGCCTCTACGACGCCGTCGAGTCGTTGTACGTTTGGTGTCCAGCGTGTCGGCGGCGAGTAGCGGACACGTCGTTCACGACTTCGGTCTTTCGCAGTCGACGCGAACTTGCGGAGAGTCGTGGTGCCTCACGTTTTCGGCAGAAACCGCGGCGGAATTTTCCCGTGCGTGCGCGCACGACCTCGGTGCTGTGCCGTCAGCGTAGTGTTGCACAAACTCGTGGCCTACCCAAGGTGCGGTACGTTTGCGGCCGTATCCTCGGTGGGAATTTCGTGAGTAGGGTCGCAAATTCTACGACCTCGGCGGGTTTGAGAGCGACGTAGACTTGTGGCACGCTCAACATGCCACACGTTTCGGGGCACACCCGCGGTGAAATTTTCTCGAGTACGCTCGTATTAGGGCCCAAGGAGGTCTGGGTACTTATCGCTGCTATTATGTGGGGGTTCTCGTGAGCGGCGTACGCGAAAGCGACCGGGTGTCTGATATGCGGCGGGCTTCGGCCTCGTCAAGCGTGTCCTCGGGTCTGCTCCAGGGGAATCCACGGCAGTCGTCTGCAGCCTCATCCGCTTGATGCGTTAGGGGCTGGTTGTCGGACGGTGCCGTTTTACCACGATATCGAGGTGTGTTCCGTGTCGTCCTCGGGCGATTCAGATGCGAAAGCGCCGAAGACGCGGGCGTGACCCGTCGTCTGGCGGCTTTGCAGTCTCGGCTCCGTTGCTAGTTCCGGCCGGTCCACCGACAGTGCAGCGGGCTTGGGCAACCCGCACGGCGCGACCGAGTCGATGCAACGAAAAAGAGCGAGCATGAACGTGCTTCTTGCCGCACGGCTCCCACTCGTCTTTCGGGAAGGTTGTGCCGTAGCGAGCTCGAACGCCGTCATCTCGGAGTGCAAAATAAGCGTGTTGGGGCGCCTGAAGGTGGCCTCCGCCGCACACAGACTGCGTCCGGCCCGCCGAGGGCGAGGACGGACGCGCAGTCGAACGATTACCTGGTTGATCCTGCCAGTAATCATATGCTTGTCTCAAAGATTAAGCCATGCATGTCTAAGTACATGCCGAAATAAGGCGAAACCGCGAATGGCTCATTAAATCAGTTATGGTTCCTTAGATCGTTTCTTCCTACTTGGATAACTGTGGCAATTCTAGAGCTAATACATGCAGTGAGCCTGGAGCCCTTTGGGTAACGGGTGCTTTTATTAGACCAAGATCGATCGGGTTTCGGCCCGTATTGTGTGGTGACTCTGGATAACTTTGTGCTGATCGCATGGCCACGAGCCGGCGACGTTTCTTTCAAGTGTCTGCCTTATCAACTTTCGATGGTAGGTTACTTGCTTACCATGGTTGTTACGGGTAACGGAGAATCAGGGTTCGATTCCGGAGAGGGAGCCTGAGAAACGGCTACCACATCCAAGGAAGGCAGCAGGCGCGCAAATTACCCACTCCCGGCACGGGGAGGTAGTGACGAAAAATAACAATACGGGACTCTTTTGAGGCCCCGTAATTGAAATGAGTACACTCTAAATCCTTTAACGAGGATCAATTGGAGGGCAAGTCTGGTGCCAGCAGCCGCGGTAATTCCAGCTCCAATAGCGTATACTAAAGCTGCTGCGGTTAAAAAGCTCGTAGTTGGATCTCAGTTCCAGACGAGTAGTGCATCTACCCGATGCGACGGCTCGGACTGAACATCATGCCGGTTCTTTCTTGGTGCACTTCATTGTGTGCCTCGAGATGGCCGGTGCTTTTACTTTGAAAAAATTAGAGTGCTCAACGCAGGCGAGTCGCCTGAATAAACTTGCATGGAATAATAGAACAAGACCTCGTTTCTGTTCTGTTGGTTTTTGGAATACGAGGTAATGATTAAGAGGGACGGACGGGGGCATTCGTATTGCGGCGCTAGAGGTGAAATTCTTGGACCGTCGCAAGACGAACTACTGCGAAAGCATTTGCCAAGAATGTTTTCATTGATCAAGAACGAAAGTCAGAGGTTCGAAGGCGATCAGATACCGCCCTAGTTCTGACCATAAACGATGCCAACCAGCGATCCGCCTGAGTTACTCAAATGACTCGGCGGGCAGCTTCCGGGAAACCAAAGTATTTGGGTTCCGGGGGAAGTATGGTTGCAAAGCTGAAACTTAAAGGAATTGACGGAAGGGCACCACCAGGAGTGGAGCCTGCGGCTTAATTTGACTCAACACGGGAAAACTTACCCGGCCCGGACACTGGGAGGATTGACAGATTGAGAGCTCTTTCTTGATTCGGTGGATGGTGGTGCATGGCCGTTCTTAGTTGGTGGAGCGATTTGTCTGGTTAATTCCGATAACGAACGAGACTCTAGCCTATTAAATAGGTGCGGGGTTCCCAGCACCTTACAACCTTCTTAGAGGGACAAGCGGCTCCTAGCCGCACGAAACAGAGCAATAACAGGTCTGTGATGCCCTTAGATGTCCGGGGCCGCACGCGCGCTACACTGAAGGAAGCAGCGTGTCTTTATCCCTGTCTGAAAAGACTGGGTAACCCGTGGAACTTCTTTCGTGATTGGGATAGGGGCTTGCAATTGTTCCCCTTGAACGAGGAATTCCCAGTAAGCGCGAGTCATAAGCTCGCGTTGATTACGTCCCTGCCCTTTGTACACACCGCCCGTCGCTACTACCGATTGAATGATTTAGTGAGGTCTTCGGACCGATGTCCGGCGCGGCCTTTCGGTTGCGCCGGTCTGTTGGAAAGATGACCAAACTTGATCATTTAGAGGAAGTAAAAGTCGTAACAAGGTTTCCGTAGGTGAACCTGCGGAAGGATCATTAACGGATTGTGAAGGGTGAGCGCCTCAGCTGCGTCTGCGCCCGACACTTTCTGCCGCTGACCCCGTTTGGACGCGGGGTCGGCTTTTCCCCACGGGGCTGCCTGAATGTGGAGCGGCACCCCGTGACAAATTGTTGCGCCCAGCGGACGCCAACACCGCGACCTTGGACGGTCGGCCAGGTGGCGGACGCGGGTACAAACGGCGCAACGCACTCATAGGTCGGCTTTCGACCCGCCACTGCACCGTGGCTCGAAGCGCTCGAAATGCGCGACCCGACCGCTGCGGGACCGCCTAGTACTGTAAACAGGAGCGGCGGAGCGCGAACGGCGAGTCGTGGTTACGTCGGTAGAAGGCGAGGCTGCGCGTTCCCGAAACGCCAGCCGAGTGCCCTCCCGACCGTTCGAGCGTGCAAGAACGAGACCCGACAATCGCGCGGCGACTGCCAAGTACGAGAGGAACGGCACAAGCGTCGGCGGTCGGTCAAGGAACTGGCGATGTGACGGGTCCGCTGTGCACCAGTGCATACCGTCCCGCCGTCCGCGGCAAGCGCCTCCGCGTCCTCGGGTGACGGAGGCTGCCGGTCGGTTCTTGCAGGCGAGGGATCTCGCTGGCACCGGTTCGCGTTGACGCGCGGCCGGTCATGGCACGGCGATGCGACGGCCGAGGTGCGCAGTACTCGATGGAGGAACCGCACGCTCCGATGACCGTCCCGCCCTCCGCGGCGTATGCGTACCGACCGTAATGGTTGCAGCAGCGCCGGCCGGCTTTTGAATTCGCCACACGAAACACGGTGCGAGATCGCGGTTAGGGGAGCGTCGACGTTGCCAGGCGTTTTGCTTGCTGCCGAGGGAAAGGCGGCACGGCCACGTCGCGCTCGTCGCGATTAGCGGGTCTGCGCGCTTTGGGAAGGTGCCGCAACGACTTGCCGAAAGAGGAAGCACGGAAGAACGAGGGACTTGGACGTCCCGACAATTGAACGCACTTGCGGCCAGGCCCTTGCTGGCTTCGTTCTTCCGCCTCGAATAGGCTCGTACGCGGCTCCGGCGCCGAAAGTGGTCCTTGGCACCGACTTCGGTGGACGTGGGAAGTGCCGCGCAAGTACGGCGCGCCTGGCTCCACCTGTTGGCTAAAGTAGGCAGCCGGATCGGCATTTTGGTGTGCGGTGGCAAACCGTGGATGCGAAAAAAGCTTGTGCGATTTCGTGGAACAAAAAGCGGGGGTCCCCCTTTTTATGCGGAGGAGACCGACCCGCCCGCCGTGGTGAACCGCGACGCCACGGTAAAAACGGGAGAGGCTTGTCGATGGGACCGTGCATCCCGCGCTCCACGGAGGCCGGGAGGCGGCCGCCCGAGGAAATGTGTAGCCGTCGAGGCCCGCATCTGCGTGCACTCTTATCCAAATGGGTGTACCGCAGGCATTTTCTGGTTAGGCGGGCCAATGAGAGCGAGCACACAACGATACCTACGGGTCCGGCTTGGAGAACCGGCTTCGACGCCTCCCGAGTATTTATAGAGGGGTGGACCACGAAAGCACTCGCAAGTAGCGGAAGCGAAACGCCGTCCGAAACACACCGTTTGCTCG
>NW_027465143.1:15000-27500 GCF_043290135.1 Rhipicephalus microplus | reverse complement strand
TTTGCCACAGTTTTCCCGGTGGTGCCGCACCCGGGCTCGCCCCGGCTGACGCGGTTTCGTGCCGCCCCGGCAGACGCGGTTTTCGCGCCGCCCCGGCTGACGCGGTTTCGTGCCGCCCCGGCAGACGCGGTTTTTTGCCGCCCCGGCTGACGCAGTTCGGACTTGGCACTTTTTGGCTGAGCCTTGCTGGCGGCCCACTCACTCGATCGCCATGTCTGTTTGCCACAGTTTTCCCGGTGGTGCCGCACCCGGGCTCGCCCCGGCAGACGCGTTTTTTTTTTCTTTCGCCCCGGCTGACGCAGTTTTCGCGCCGCCCCGGCAGACGCGGTTTTCGCGCCGCCCCGGCAGACGCGGTTTTTTGCGCCGCCCCGGCTGACGCAGTTCGGACTTGGCACTTTTTGGCTGAGCCTGGCTGGCGGCCCACTCACTCGATCGCCATGTCTGTTTGCCACAGTTTTCCCGGTGGTGCCGCACCCGGGCTCGCCCCGGCTGACGCAGTTTTCGCGCCGCCCCGGCTGACGCGGTTTCGTGCCGCCCCGGCAGACGCGGTTTTTTGCGCCGCCCCGGCTGACGCGGTTTTTTGCCGCCCCGGCTGACGCAGTTCGGACTTGGCACTTTTCGGCTGTGCCTGGCTGGCGGCCCACTCACTCGATCGCCATGTCTGTTTGCCACAGTTTTCCCGGTGGTGCCGCACCCGGGCTCGCCCCGGCAGACGCGTTTTTTTTTTTTTCTTTCGCCCCGGCTGACGCAGTTTTCGCGCCGCCCCGGCTGACGCGGTTTCGTGCCGCCCCGGCAGACGCGGTTTTTTGCGCCGCCCCGGCTGACGCGGTTTTTGCCGCCCCGGCTGACGCAGTTCGGACTTAGCACTTTTTGGCTGAGCCTGGCTGGTGGCCCACTCACTCGATCGCCATGTCTGTTAGCCACAGTTTTCCCGGTGGTGCCGCACCCGGGCTCGCCCCGGCTGACGCAGTTTTCGCGCCGCCCCGGCTGACGCGGTTTCGTGCCGCCCCGGCAGACGCGGTTTTCGCGCCGCCCCGGCTGACGCGGTTTTTGCCGCCCCGGCTGACGCAGTTCGGACTTAGCACTTTTCGGCTGTGCCTGGCTGGCGGCCCACTCACTCGATCGCCATGTCTGTTTGCCACAGTTTTCCCGGTGGTGCCGCACCCGGGCTCGCCCCGGCTGACGCAGTTTTCGCGCCGCCCCGGCTGACGCGGTTTCGTGCCGCCCCGGCAGACGCGGTTTTCGCGCCGCCCCGGCTGACGCAGTTCGGACTTAGCACTTTTTGGCTGAGCCTTGCTGGCGGCCCACTCACTCGATCGCCATGTCTGTTTGCCACAGTTTTCCCGGTGGTGCCGCACCCGGGCTCGCCCCGGCAGACGCGTTTTTTTTTTTCTTTCGCCCCGGCTGACGCAGTTTTCGCGCCGCCCCGGCAGACGCGGTTTTCGCGCCGCCCCGGCAGACGCGGTTTTTTGCGCCGCCCCGGCTGACGCGGTTTTTTGCCGCCCCGGCTGACGCAGTTCGGACTTGGCACTTTTTGGCTGAGCCTGGCTGGCGGCCCACTCACTCGATCGCCATGTCTGTTTGCCACAGTTTTCCCGGTGGTGCCGCACCCGGGCTCGCCCCGGCTGACGCAGTTTTCGCGCCGCCCCGGCTGACGCGGTTTCGTGCCGCCCCGGCAGACGCGGTTTTTTGCGCCGCCCCGGCTGACGCGGTTTTTTGCCGCCCCGGCTGACACGGTTCGGACTTTGCACTTTTCGGCTGTGCCTGGCTGGCGGCCCACTCACTCGATCGCCATGTCTGTTTGCCACAGTTTTCCCGGTGGTGCCGCACCCGGGCTCGCCCCGGCAGACGCGTTTTTTTTTTTTTTCTTTCGCCCCGGCTGACGCAGTTTTCGCGCCGCCCCGGCTGACGCGGTTTCGTGCCGCCCCGGCAGACGCGGTTTTTTGCGCCGCCCCGGCTGACGTGGTTTTTGCCGCCCCGGCTGACGCAGTTCGGACTTTGCACTTTTTGGCTGAGCCTGGCTGGCGGCCCACTCACTCGATCGCCATGTCTGTTTGCCACAGTTTTCCCGGTGGTGCCGCACCCGGGCTCGCCCCGGCAGACGCGTTTTTTTTTTTTCCTTCGCCCCGGCAGACGTGGTTCCCCCCCCCCCCTCCGTCTTTCTTTTTGTTTTTTTTTTCGCCGCGGCTGAAGTGGATTTTTCGGTGCCTCGACGCCCCGGTAGTCGCGGTTTTTCCGTTTCCGCACGGCCCCGGCTGACGCTGCTCGGTCACAGTCGCCTTTTGTGGTGATTGCAGACTTCTTGAGCGCGGGTGTTTTTTTTTTTTGTTGTTGTTGTTGTTTTATTACGCATTCGCTCCAGCAGACGCTGTTTAGACTTTTTGTTTCCTCTTTTATCCTGCGACGAGGTGACGAGGTTTATTCGGTGCCCCGCCGCCCCGGCTGAAGTGATTTTTCCTGTCCCGTGCCGCCCCGGCTGACGCGGTTGGGACTTCGCGTTTGTTCGGCCGCCACGGGTTTTGGCGCACTCGCTCGGTTGCTTGTTGTTGCCACTTGTTGCGAACCCAGGTTTCTTGAGCGAGCGCGGGCGTTTTTTCTTCCTTTCTTTCTTTGTTCTATGTGTTAGCGAATCGGCCTTTAATATCACACGAGGACTCACAACCAACAATTTTCAGTTTGAAGTGTAAAAAATCTGCAGGTGTTGACGTAACTGACTTGCCCCGTACCCTTGAGTACATCCATGAAGTTCTCGTAGTACTACTAAATCGCATTATTCCAAGTGGAGAAATTCCCATAAACTTGCAAACCTCTACACGAAAATCGGTGCGCGTGATAAAGTTGAAAATTATCGTCCGATATCAAATGTGCCTTCTATAACACAAATTCTAGGAAAAAAAAAAAAAAACACTTGTTCGCCGTTTTCTGCGCCGTGACTGGCAGCACTCCGGCGAAGCGAAACGGGGTCGATTCGAGCACGATATCGGCGTCTTTCGACGTGCTCGCCGGTGACCGTCGCACGAGTACGTCGCACGAGCGCGTCTGCCGGGGCGCCGTTTGCGAAGCCGACGCAAAAGTGGGAACCGCCGCTCGGATGATCGCCGCTTTCGGCAGAGTGAGTGTTGGCACTCCGGGGAAGCGAAACAGCGTGAATGCGCCCACGAAATCGGCGTATTTTGAAGTGCCCGCCGGCGACCGTCGCACGAGTACGGTAAACCGCGTCAGCCGGGGCGTAGTTCGGGACGCCGACGAAAAAGTGGGAAGCGCAACTCGGATCTTCGCCGTTTTTGCAGGAGTGAGTGGCGGCCCTCCTGCGAGACCAAGAAGCATCGATTCGTGCACGAATTCGGCGCCTTTCGACGTGATCGCCGGCGACCGTCGCTCGAGTAGGGCAAACCGCGTCTGCCGGGGCGGGCTTCGGGACGCCGATGCGAAAGTGGGAAACGCTGCTCGGATGTTCGCCGTTTTTGGCCGAGTGAGTGCTGGCACACGGGCGAAGCCAAACGGGGCCGATTACGGCACGATATCGGCGTCTTTCGACGTGCCCGCCGGCGACCGTCGCACGAGTACGGTAAACCGCGTCAGCCCGGGCGGAGTTCGGGACGCCGATGCGAAAGTGGAGAACGCCGCTCGGATCTTCGCCGTTTTTGGAGGAGTGAGTGGCGGCACTCCGGAGAAGCCAAGGAGCGCCAATTAGCGCACGATATCGGCGTCTTTCGACGCGCTCGCCGGCGACCGTCGCACGAGTAGGGCAAACCGCGTCTGCCGGGGCGGGGTTTACGACGCCGACGCAAAAGTGGGAACCGCCGCTCGGATGTTGGCCGTTTTTGGCAGAGTGAGTGCTGGCACTCCGGCGACGCGAAAGAGCGCGAATGCGCCCACGAAAGTGGCGTATTTGGACGTGCGTGACGGCGACCGCTGCAGGAGTACGAAAAACCACGTCAGCCGGGGCGAGCGACACACGGCGGTCTGGGTGCTTATCGCTGCTATTATAGGGGCACCCCGGCAGACGCAGAAAAAAAAAAAAAAATTTTCGACCTTCTTTTTTGCTGGTCGAGCTCGGGTAACCCAGGTCGCAATGGGAGCCGCGCACGAAAGCGGCGTCGCGAGACGCGTTCGCGGTCGCTAGTCGCACGAGCTCGGCAACCGCGTCAGCCGGCGCGGAGTTCGGGATGCCGACGGCTAAGTGGGTACCGCTGCTCGGATGTTCGCCGTTTTTGGCCGAGTGAGTGCTGGCACTCCGGTGAAGCCAAGGAGCGCCAATTCGTGCACGATATCGGCGTCTTTCGACGTGCCCGCCGGCCACCGCCGCACGAGTACGGCAAACCGCGTCTGCCGGGGCGGGGTTCGCGACGCGTACGCAATAGTGGGAACCGTCGCTCGGATGTTCGTCGTCTTTGGCCGAGCGAGTGCTGGCACTCCGGCGAAGCGAAACGGGGCCGATTCGGGCACGATATCGGCGTATTTCGACGTGCTCGCCGGCGACCGTCGCACGAGTACGGCAAAGCGCGTCTGCCGGGGCGAGGTTTGCGACGCCGACGAAAAAGTGGGAAGCGCCGCTCGGATCTTCGCCGTTTTTGCAGGAGTGAGTGGCGGCCCTCCTGCGAGACCAAGAAGCATCGACTCGCGCACGATATCGGTGTCTTTCGACGTGCCCGCCGGCCACCGCCGCACGAGTACGGCAAACCGCGTATGCCGGGGCGGGGTTGGCGACGCCGACGCAAAAGTGGGAACCGCCACTAGGATGTTCGCCGTTTTTGGCAGAGTGAGTGCTGGCACTCCGGCGAAGCGAAAGAGCGCGAATGCGCCCACGAAAGTGGCGTGTTTGGACGTGCTTGACGACGACCACCGCAGGAAAACGAAAAACCACGTCAGCCGGGGCGAGCGACCCATGGCGGTCTGGGTGCTTATCGCTGCTATTATAGGGGCACCCCGGCAGACGCAAAAAAAAAAAAAAAAATTTTTTTCGACATTCTTTTTTGCTCGTCGACCTCGGGTGACCCAGGTCGCAGTGGGAGCCGCGCACGAAAGCGGCGTCGCGAGACGGCTTCGCGGTCGCTAGTCGCACGAGCTCGGCAACCGCGTCTGCCGGGGCGGAGTTCGGGACGCCGACGGCTAAGTGGGAACCGCCGCTCGGATGTTCGCCGTTTGTGGCCGAGTGAGTGCTGGCACTCCGGCGAAGCCAAACGGGGCCGATTCCGGCACGATATCGGCGTCTTTCTACGTGCTCGCCGGCGACCGTCGCACGAGTACGGCAAAGTGCGTCTGCCGGGGCGGGGTTTGCGACGCGTACGCAATAGTGAGAACCGTCGCTCGGATGTTCGTCGTCTTTCGCCGAGCCAGTGCTGGCAATCCGGCGAAGCCGAACGGAGCCGATTCGGGCACGATATCGGCGTCTTTCCACGTGCTCGCCGGCGACCGTCGCACGAGTACGGTAAACCGCGTCAGCCGGGGCGGAGTTCGGGACGCCGATGCGAAAGTGGGAAGCGCCGCTCGGATCTTCGCCGTTTTTGGAGGAGTCAGTGGCGGCACTCCGGTGAAGCCAAGGTGCGCCAATTCGCGCACGATATCGGCGTCTTTCGACGTGCCCGCCGGCCACCGTCGCACGAGTACGGCAAACCTCGTCTGCCGGGGCGGGGTTTGCGACGCCGACGCAAAAGTGGGAACCGCCGCTCGGATGTTCGCCGTTTTTGGCAGAGTGAGTGCTGGCACTCCGGCGAAGCGAAAGAGCGCGAATGCGCCCACGAAAGTGGCGTGTTTGGACGTGCTTGACGACGACCACCGCAGGAAAACGAAAAACCACGTCAGCCGGGGCGAGCGACCCATGGCGGTCTGGGTGCTTATCGCTGCTATTATAGGGGCACCCCGGCAGACGCAAAAAAAAAAAAAAAATTTTTTTTCGACATTCTTTTTTGCTCGTCGACCTCGGGTGACCCAGGTCGCAGTGGGAGCCGCGCACGAAAGCGGCGTCGCGAGACGGCTTCGCGGTCGCTAGTCGCACGAGCTCGGCAACCGCGTCTGCCGGGGCGGAGTTCGGGACGCCGACGGCTAAGTGGGAACCGCCGCTCGGATGTTCGCCGTTTGTGGCCGAGTGAGTGCTGGCACTCCGGCGAAGCCAAACGGGGCCGATTCCGGCACGATATCGGCGTCTTTCTACGTGCTCGCCGGCGACCGTCGCACGAGTACGGCAAAGTGCGTCTGCCGGGGCGGGGTTTGCGACGCGTACGCAATAGTGAGAACCGTCGCTCGGATGTTCGTCGTCTTTCGCCGAGCCAGTGCTGGCACTCCGGCGAAGCCGAACGGAGCCGATTCGGGCACGATATCGGCGTCTTTCCACGTGCTCGCCGGCGACCGTCGCACGAGTACGGTAAACCGCGTCAGCCGGGGCGGAGTTCGGGACGCCGATGCGAAAGTGGGAAGCGCCGCTCGGATCTTCGCCGTTTTTGGAGGAGTCAGTGGCGGCACTCCGGTGAAGCCAAGGTGCGCCAATTCGCGCACGATATCGGCGTCTTTCGACGTGCCCGCCGGCCACCGTCGCACGAGTACGGCAAACCTCGTCTGCCGGGGCGGGGTTTGCGACGCCGACGCAAAAGTGGGAACCGCCGCTCGGATGTTCGCCGTTTTTGGCAGAGTGAGTGCTGGCACTCCGGCGAAGCGAAAGAGCGTGAATGCGCCCACGAAAGTAGCGTATTTGGACGTGCTTGACGGCGACCGCCGCAGGAGTACGAAAAACCACGTCAGCCGGGGCGAGCGACCCACGGCGGTCTGGGTGCTTATCGCTGCTATTATAGGGGCACCCCGGCAGACGCAGAAAGAAAAAAAAAATGGGGACATGGCGTGCGTCACCGTGCGGCTTCGCAGCGTTGCCGAAGTCGCCGAGCCCTTCGACTGAGCCGAACGGCGGACAGGGAACGTTGGTCGGCCGTTCTAACCTGTCGGTGCCACGCCGAGACGTCGTTAAGGAAAACCGCGTCGTGGGCCTCTACGACGCCGTCGAGTCGTTGTACGTTTGGTGTCCAGCGTGTCGGCGGCGAGTAGCGGACACGTCGTTCACGACTTCGGTCTTTCGCAGTCGACGCGAACTTGCGGAGAGTCGTGGTGCCTCACGTTTTCGGCAGAAACCGCGGCGGAATTTTCCCGTGCGTGCGCGCACGACCTCGGTGCTGTGCCGTCAGCGTAGTGTTGCACAAACTCGTGGCCTACCCAAGGTGCGGTACGTTTGCGGCCGTATCCTCGGTGGGAATTTCGTGAGTAGGGTCGCAAATTCTACGACCTCGGCGGGTTTGAGAGCGACGTAGACTTGTGGCACGCTCAACATGCCACACGTTTCGGGGCACACCCGCGGTGAAATTTTCTCGAGTACGCTCGTATTAGGGCCCAAGGAGGTCTGGGTACTTATCGCTGCTATTATGTGGGGGTTCTCGTGAGCGGCGTACGCGAAAGCGACCGGGTGTCTGATATGCGGCGGGCTTCGGCCTCGTCAAGCGTGTCCTCGGGTCTGCTCCAGGGGAATCCACGGCAGTCGTCTGCAGCCTCATCCGCTTGATGCGTTAGGGGCTGGTTGTCGGACGGTGCCGTTTTACCACGATATCGAGGTGTGTTCCGTGTCGTCCTCGGGCGATTCAGATGCGAAAGCGCCTAAGACGCGGGCGTGACCCGTCGTCTGGCGGCTTTGCAGTCTCGGCTCCGTTGCTAGTTCCGGCCGGTCCACCGACAGTGCAGCGGGCTTGGGCAACCCGCACGGCGCGACCGAGTCGATGCAACGAAAAAGAGCGAGCATGAACGTGCTTCTTGCCGCACGGCTCCCACTCGTCTTTCGGGAAGGTTGTGCCGTAGCGAGCTCGAACGCCGTCATCTCGGAGTGCAAAATAAGCGTGTTGGGGCGCCTGAAGGTGGCCTCCGCCGCACACAGACTGCGTCCGGCCCGCCGAGGGCGAGGACGGACGCGCAGTCGAACGATTACCTGGTTGATCCTGCCAGTAATCATATGCTTGTCTCAAAGATTAAGCCATGCATGTCTAAGTACATGCCGAAATAAGGCGAAACCGCGAATGGCTCATTAAATCAGTTATGGTTCCTTAGATCGTTTCTTCCTACTTGGATAACTGTGGCAATTCTAGAGCTAATACATGCAGTGAGCCTGGAGCCCTTTGGGTAACGGGTGCTTTTATTAGACCAAGATCGATCGGGTTTCGGCCCGTATTGTGTGGTGACTCTGGATAACTTTGTGCTGATCGCATGGCCACGAGCCGGCGACGTTTCTTTCAAGTGTCTGCCTTATCAACTTTCGATGGTAGGTTACTTGCTTACCATGGTTGTTACGGGTAACGGAGAATCAGGGTTCGATTCCGGAGAGGGAGCCTGAGAAACGGCTACCACATCCAAGGAAGGCAGCAGGCGCGCAAATTACCCACTCCCGGCACGGGGAGGTAGTGACGAAAAATAACAATACGGGACTCTTTTGAGGCCCCGTAATTGAAATGAGTACACTCTAAATCCTTTAACGAGGATCAATTGGAGGGCAAGTCTGGTGCCAGCAGCCGCGGTAATTCCAGCTCCAATAGCGTATACTAAAGCTGCTGCGGTTAAAAAGCTCGTAGTTGGATCTCAGTTCCAGACGAGTAGTGCATCTACCCGATGCGACGGCTCGGACTGAACATCATGCCGGTTCTTTCTTGGTGCACTTCATTGTGTGCCTCGAGATGGCCGGTGCTTTTACTTTGAAAAAATTAGAGTGCTCAACGCAGGCGAGTCGCCTGAATAAACTTGCATGGAATAATAGAACAAGACCTCGTTTCTGTTCTGTTGGTTTTTGGAATACGAGGTAATGATTAAGAGGGACGGACGGGGGCATTCGTATTGCGGCGCTAGAGGTGAAATTCTTGGACCGTCGCAAGACGAACTACTGCGAAAGCATTTGCCAAGAATGTTTTCATTGATCAAGAACGAAAGTCAGAGGTTCGAAGGCGATCAGATACCGCCCTAGTTCTGACCATAAACGATGCCAACCAGCGATCCGCCTGAGTTACTCAAATGACTCGGCGGGCAGCTTCCGGGAAACCAAAGTATTTGGGTTCCGGGGGAAGTATGGTTGCAAAGCTGAAACTTAAAGGAATTGACGGAAGGGCACCACCAGGAGTGGAGCCTGCGGCTTAATTTGACTCAACACGGGAAAACTTACCCGGCCCGGACACTGGGAGGATTGACAGATTGAGAGCTCTTTCTTGATTCGGTGGATGGTGGTGCATGGCCGTTCTTAGTTGGTGGAGCGATTTGTCTGGTTAATTCCGATAACGAACGAGACTCTAGCCTATTAAATAGGTGCGGGGTTCCCAGCACCTTACAACCTTCTTAGAGGGACAAGCGGCTCCTAGCCGCACGAAACAGAGCAATAACAGGTCTGTGATGCCCTTAGATGTCCGGGGCCGCACGCGCGCTACACTGAAGGAAGCAGCGTGTCTTTATCCCTGTCTGAAAAGACTGGGTAACCCGTGGAACTTCTTTCGTGATTGGGATAGGGGCTTGCAATTGTTCCCCTTGAACGAGGAATTCCCAGTAAGCGCGAGTCATAAGCTCGCGTTGATTACGTCCCTGCCCTTTGTACACACCGCCCGTCGCTACTACCGATTGAATGATTTAGTGAGGTCTTCGGACCGATGTCCGGCGCGGCCTTTCGGTTGCGCCGGTCTGTTGGAAAGATGACCAAACTTGATCATTTAGAGGAAGTAAAAGTCGTAACAAGGTTTCCGTAGGTGAACCTGCGGAAGGATCATTAACGGATTGTGAAGGGTGAGCGCCTCAGCTGCGTCTGCGCCCGACACTTTCTGCCGCTGACCCCGTTTGGACGCGGGGTCGGCTTTTCCCCACGGGGCTGCCTGAATGTGGAGCGGCACCCCGTGACAAATTGTTGCGCCCAGCGGACGCCAACACCGCGACCTTGGACGGTCGGCCAGGTGGCGGACGCGGGTACAAACGGCGCAACGCACTCATAGGTCGGCTTTCGACCCGCCACTGCACCGTGGCTCGAAGCGCTCGAAATGCGCGACCCGACCGCTGCGGGACCGCCTAGTACTGTAAACAGGAGCGGCGGAGCGCGAACGGCGAGTCGTGGTTACGTCGGTAGAAGGCGAGGCTGCGCGTTCCCGAAACGCCAGCCGAGTGCCCTCCCGACCGTTCGAGCGTGCAAGAACGAGACCCGACAATCGCGCGGCGACTGCCAAGTACGAGAGGAACGGCACAAGCGTCGGCGGTCGGTCAAGGAACTGGCGATGTGACGGGTCCGCTGTGCACCAGTGCATACCGTCCCGCCGTCCGCGGCAAGCGCCTCCGCGTCCTCGGGTGACGGAGGCTGCCGGTCGGTTCTTGCAGGCGAGGGATCTCGCTGGCACCGGTTCGCGTTGACGCGCGGCCGGTCATGGCACGGCGATGCGACGGCCGAGGTGCGCAGTACTCGATGGAGGAACCGCACGCTCCGATGACCGTCCCGCCCTCCGCGGCGTATGCGTACCGACCGTAATGGTTGCAGCAGCGCCGGCCGGCTTTTGAATTCGCCACACGAAACACGGTGCGAGATCGCGGTTAGGGGAGCGTCGACGTTGCCAGGCGTTTTGCTTGCTGCCGAGGGAAAGGCGGCACGGCCACGTCGCGCTCGTCGCGATTAGCGGGTCTGCGCGCTTTGGGAAGGTGCCGCAACGACTTGCCGAAAGAGGAAGCACGGAAGAACGAGGGACTTGGACGTCCCGACAATTGAACGCACTTGCGGCCAGGCCCTTGCTGGCTTCGTTCTTCCGCCTCGAGTAGGCTCGTACGCGGCTCCGGCGCCGAAAGTGGTCCTTGGCACCGACTTCGGTGGACGTGGGAAGTGCCGCGCAAGTACGGCGCGCCTGGCTCCACCTGTTGGCTAAAGTAGGCAGCCGGATCGGCATTTTGGTGTGCGGTGGCAAACCGTGGATGCGAAAAAAGCTTGTGCGATTTCGTGGAACAAAAAGCGGGGGTCCCCCTTTTTATGCGGAGGAGACCGACCCGCCCGCCGTGGTGAACCGCGACGCCACGGTAAAAACGGGAGAGGCTTGTCGATGGGACCGTGCATCCCGCGCTCCACGGAGGCCGGGAGGCGGCCGCCCGAGGAAATGTGTAGCCGTCGAGGCCCGCATCTGCGTGCACTCTTATCCAAATGGGTGTACCGCAGGCATTTTCTGGTTAGGCGGGCCAATGAGAGCGAGCACACAACGATACCTACGGGTCCGGCTTGGAGAACCGGCTTCGACGCCTCCCGAGTATTTATAGAGGGGTGGACCACGAAAGCACTCGCAAGTAGCGGAAGCGAAACGCCGTCCGAAACACACCGTTTGCTCGATTTGCGGCAGCCGAAAAAGGCGCGGCAGAGTTTTGGAGTCCAAGCGTGCGCTGAAAAGCGCCCTTCTTGGCCACTGTTTGGCCGAGTGCCAGAAACGTTTGGTTTTGACTGTACGGAATTGAACAAACACTTTTTCACGACTCTAAGCGGTGGATCACTCGGTTCTCGGGTCGATGAAGAACGCAGCCAGCTGCGAGACTTGGTGTGAATTGCAGGACACACTGAGCACTGATTCTTTGAACGCACATTGCGGCCTTGGGTCTTCCCTTGGCTTCGTCTGTCTGAGGGTCGGATCACATATCAAGAGAGCCTTCGGCGCACAAGGGAACGTGAGCCGTCGACTCGTTTTGACCGCGTCGGCAACACGGACAGCACGCTGAACACCTCACAGCGAGCGCCAACAGCGGCCACTCAAGGGCGAGACGGTGGCGACCGTCGTGCCAGAGCCCAACCGAAACGGGGGCGACCGACTGAATTGAGGATGTGGCACCTCGTTGAGACCGCCGCAGGACTTCGAGTCGGAAGGAAGCCTGCAGGGAAAGTGCGGTCGAGGTTGCGTACTCCTCTCTGCGACCGGGCGCGCAAGAGCTGCGAGAGCCACGGACGCGCAACTTTAACGCACGGTAAACACGAGGAGCGAAAGCCGGCCAGCAAAGCTTCTCCAGCCGTGCGCAAAGTGCGCGAGATCGCAGCCTTGCGTTGCGCTTGTTGCCCTCGAAGTAAGCAGGGTGTCCCGTAGACCGGGCGCTCGAACACGCTGCGGGGCCGTGCCTCCTCCAGGCTTTGCCGCGCGAACAGGGAACGTTCGCGCGCAAAGCGCAGGGAGGTGAGGAGGCTGCGCCCGACGTTTGCGGTTCGCTGCGTACGCGGTTGATGCGGAGAGCACGGCGCGACGACTTGCCGCGAAGCGGAAAAAGTCTCCCGCACGAGTTGGCGAAACGTTGGCGAAGCTTAAGGCGTTCTCGTCGTAGTCCGCCGTCGGTCTAAGTGCTTCGCAGTTCCCGTCCCGTTCAAAAAACTGGGCCACTCCAGTTGGGGCGGGGGCGACGCTACACGAGACGATGCCTCTCGCCAGGCTGCGTGGCTGCCCTTGCGGCGGCGGCGACTGGCCTCGGCGGTGTTTGGGCTTTCGACACGGTCGTTTATC
>NW_027465143.1:0-10000 GCF_043290135.1 Rhipicephalus microplus | reverse complement strand
AGCTCGGCCCTAAACCGCGCCAAGTACGGAAGGAACGGCGCGGAGAGGGCTCGAGACAAAGCTCGACCCTAAACCGCGCCAAGTACGGAGGGAACAGCGCGGCTAAGGGCTCGAAACAAACCCTAAACCGCGCCAAGTACGGAGGGAACAGCGCGGCTAAGGGCTCGAAACAAACCCTAAACCGCGCCAAGTACGGAAGGAACGGCGCGGAGAGGGCTCGAGACAAAGCTCGACCCTAAACCGCGCCAAGTACGGAGGGAACAGCGCGGCTAAGGGCTCGAAACAAACCCTGAACCGCGCCAAGTACGAAAGGAACGGCGCGCAGTAGGGGTTTAAAACAAAGCTGGTCCCAAAACCGCGCCAAGTACGAAAGGAACAGCGCGGTCGAGACTCGGAAGAAAAAGCTTTCAAAGTGTCGTAGCACGATGCACACTGCTGTTCGTGTGGAACAAACGTGACTACCGTGCTGTACGGTGGAGTTCTGTGCGCAAAAGCGGCGGGTGTGTTTCTAAGCACCACAGCGTTGTGTCAAAAAAGAGGTGCCTGAGAGAAACGCATGCGACTGCCGTGCTTTGCGGCATAGCACCGTGCGCAAAAACGGTGCGCATGCAAGAGGTGTCAGAGCTAGCGAACTTTTGCCACGAGCAACAGGTCACTAAAAGCCTATAGATGACGGTGTTGGAGGAAAAGAAAAATATCGAGAAAGCACTGCGGTGTGCCGTGCGTAGGGACGGGCGCGCGTGCCACATGCCGCCGAAATATGGGTGTCGGAGAAAACAGAGTGCCGCGCGTAACGAGGGGCGCGCGTGTTACAGAGAGATATGCCCAAACGCATGAAAGTGTACGCAGGTGTCCTAAGGCAGTTTTTTTTTTTTTCCTCATTTTGATGTCGCCCCGGCTGACGTGGTTTTCGTTTTTCCGTGCCGCCCCGGCTGACGCGGTTTTCGTTTTTCCGTGCCGCCCCGGCTGACGCAGTTTTTGCGCCGCCCCGGCTGACGCGGTTTTCGCGCCGCCCCGGCTGACGCGGTTCCGACTTTGCACTTTTTGGCTCACCCCGGCTGGCGGCCCACTCACTCGATCGCCAGGTCTGTTTGCCCCGGTGGTTCCACCGCCAGGCTTAAGCGCGAACTTTTTTTGTTTGTTTTCTTTTGATTAAGCGCAAGCTTTTTTCTTTGTTTTCTTTTGATTAAGCGCGGGCTTTTTTCTTTGTTTTTTTTGCATTCGCCCCGGCAGACGCGGTTTTTGCGCCGCCCCGGCTGACGCGGTTTTTGCCGCCCCGGCTGACGCAGTTCGGACTTAGCACTTTTCGGCTGTGCCTGGCTGGCGGCCCACTCACTCGATCGCCATGTCTGTTTGCCACAGTTTTCCCGGTGGTGCCGCACCCGGGCTCGCCCCGGCTGACGCGGTTTCGTGCCGCCCCGGCAGACGCGGTTTTCGCGCCGCCCCGGCTGACGCGGTTTCGTGCCGCCCCGGCAGACGCGGTTTTTTGCCGCCCCGGCTGACGCAGTTCGGACTTGGCACTTTTTGGCTGAGCCTTGCTGGCGGCCCACTCACTCGATCGCCATGTCTGTTTGCCACAGTTTTCCCGGTGGTGCCGCACCCGGGCTCGCCCCGGCAGACGCGTTTTTTTTTTCTTTCGCCCCGGCTGACGCAGTTTTCGCGCCGCCCCGGCAGACGCGGTTTTCGCGCCGCCCCGGCAGACGCGGTTTTTTGCGCCGCCCCGGCTGACGCAGTTCGGACTTGGCACTTTTTGGCTGAGCCTGGCTGGCGGCCCACTCACTCGATCGCCATGTCTGTTTGCCACAGTTTTCCCGGTGGTGCCGCACCCGGGCTCGCCCCGGCTGACGCAGTTTTCGCGCCGCCCCGGCTGACGCGGTTTCGTGCCGCCCCGGCAGACGCGGTTTTTTGCGCCGCCCCGGCTGACGCGGTTTTTTGCCGCCCCGGCTGACGCAGTTCGGACTTGGCACTTTTCGGCTGTGCCTGGCTGGCGGCCCACTCACTCGATCGCCATGTCTGTTTGCCACAGTTTTCCCGGTGGTGCCGCACCCGGGCTCGCCCCGGCAGACGCGTTTTTTTTTTTTCTTTCGCCCCGGCTGACGCAGTTTTCGCGCCGCCCCGGCTGACGCGGTTTCGTGCCGCCCCGGCAGACGCGGTTTTTTGCGCCGCCCCGGCTGACGCGGTTTTTGCCGCCCCGGCTGACGCAGTTCGGACTTAGCACTTTTTGGCTGAGCCTGGCTGGTGGCCCACTCACTCGATCGCCATGTCTGTTAGCCACAGTTTTCCCGGTGGTGCCGCACCCGGGCTCGCCCCGGCTGACGCAGTTTTCGCGCCGCCCCGGCTGACGCGGTTTCGTGCCGCCCCGGCAGACGCGGTTTTCGCGCCGCCCCGGCTGACGCGGTTTTTGCCGCCCCGGCTGACGCAGTTCGGACTTAGCACTTTTCGGCTGTGCCTGGCTGGCGGCCCACTCACTCGATCGCCATGTCTGTTTGCCACAGTTTTCCCGGTGGTGCCGCACCCGGGCTCGCCCCGGCTGACGCAGTTTTCGCGCCGCCCCGGCTGACGCGGTTTCGTGCCGCCCCGGCAGACGCGGTTTTCGCGCCGCCCCGGCTGACGCGGTTTCGTGCCGCCCCGGCAGACGCGGTTTTTTGCCGCCCCAGCTGACGCAGTTCGGACTTAGCACTTTTTGGCTGAGCCTTGCTGGCGGCCCACTCACTCGATCGCCATGTCTGTTTGCCACAGTTTTCCCGGTGGTGCCGCACCCGGGCTCGCCCCGGCAGACGCGTTTTTTTTTTCTTTCGCCCCGGCTGACGCAGTTTTCGCGCCGCCCCGGCAGACGCGGTTTTCGCGCCGCCCCGGCAGACGCGGTTTTTTGCGCCGCCCCGGCTGACGCGGTTTTTTGCCGCCCCGGCTGACGCAGTTCGGACTTGGCACTTTTTGGCTGAGCCTGGCTGGCGGCCCACTCACTCGATCGCCATGTCTGTTTGCCACAGTTTTCCCGGTGGTGCCGCACCCGGGCTCGCCCCGGCTGACGCAGTTTTCGCGCCGCCCCGGCTGACGCGGTTTCGTGCCGCCCCGGCAGACGCGGTTTTTTGCGCCGCCCCGGCTGACGCGGTTTTTTGCCGCCCCGGCTGACACGGTTCGGACTTTGCACTTTTCGGCTGTGCCTGGCTGGCGGCCCACTCACTCGATCGCCATGTCTGTTTGCCACAGTTTTCCCGGTGGTGCCGCACCCGGGCTCGCCCCGGCAGACGCGTTTTTTTTTTTTTTTCTTTCGCCCCGGCTGACGCAGTTTTCGCGCCGCCCCGGCTGACGCGGTTTCGTGCCGCCCCGGCAGACGCGGTTTTTTGCGCCGCCCCGGCTGACGTGGTTTTTGCCGCCCCGGCTGACGCAGTTCGGACTTTGCACTTTTTGGCTGAGCCTGGCTGGCGGCCCACTCACTCGATCGCCATGTCTGTTTGCCACAGTTTTCCCGGTGGTGCCGCACCCGGGCTCGCCCCGGCAGACGCGTTTTTTTTTTTTCCTTCGCCCCGGCAGACGTGGTTCCCCCCCCCCCCCTCCGTCTTTCTTTTTGTTTTTTTTTTTCGCCGCGGCTGAAGTGGATTTTTCGGTGCCTCGACGCCCCGGTAGTCGCGGTTTTTCCGTTTCCGCACGGCCCCGGCTGACGCTGCTCGGTCACAGTCGCCTTTTGTGGTGATTGCAGACTTCTTGAGCGCGGGTGTTTTTTTTTTTTGTTGTTGTTGTTGTTTTATTACGCATTCGCTCCAGCAGACGCTGTTTAGACTTTTTGTTTCCTCTTTTATCCTGCGACGAGGTGACGAGGTTTATTCGGTGCCCCGCCGCCCCGGCTGAAGTGATTTTTCCTGTCCCGTGCCGCCCCGGCTGACGCGGTTGGGACTTCGCGTTTGTTCGGCCGCCACGGGTTTTGGCGCACTCGCTCGGTTGCTTGTTGTTGCCACTTGTTGCGAACCCAGGTTTCTTGAGCGAGCGCGGGCGTTTTTTCTTCCTTTCTTTCTTTGTTCTATGTGTTAGCGAATCGGCCTTTAATATCACACGAGGACTCACAACCAACAATTTTCAGTTTGAAGTGTAAAAAATCTGCAGGTGTTGACGTAACTGACTTGCCCCGTACCCTTGAGTACATCCATGAAGTTCTCGTAGTACTACTAAATCGCATTATTCCAAGTGGAGAAATTCCCATAAACTTGCAAACCTCTACACGAAAATCGTGTGCGCGTGATAAAGTTGAAAATTATCGTCCGATATCAAATGTGCCTTCTATAACACAAATTCTAGGAAAAAAAAAAAAAAAACACTTGTTCGCCGTTTTCTGCGCCGTGACTGGCAGCACTCCGGCGAAGCGAAACGGGGTCGATTCGAGCACGATATCGGCGTCTTTCGACGTGCTCGCCGGCGACCGTCGCACGAGTACGTCGCACGAGCGCGTCTGCCGGGGCGCCGTTTGCGAAGCCGACGCAAAAGTGGGAACCGCCGCTCGGATGATCGCCGCTTTCGGCAGAGTGAGTGTTGGCACTCCGGGGAAGCGAAACAGCGTGAATGCGCCCACGAAATCGGCGTATTTTGAAGTGCCCGCCGGCGACCGTCGCACGAGTACGGTAAACCGCGTCAGCCGGGGCGTAGTTCGGGACGCCGACGAAAAAGTGGGAAGCGCAACTCGGATCTTCGCCGTTTTTGCAGGAGTGAGTGGCGGCCCTCCTGCGAGACCAAGAAGCATCGATTCGTGCACGAATTCGGCGCCTTTCGACGTGATCGCCGGCGACCGTCGCTCGAGTAGGGCAAACCGCGTCTGCCGGGGCGGGCTTCGGGACGCCGATGCGAAAGTGGGAAACGCTGCTCGGATGTTCGCCGTTTTTGGCCGAGTGAGTGCTGGCACACGGGCGAAGCCAAACGGGGCCGATTACGGCACGATATCGGCGTCTTTCGACGTGCCCGCCGGCGACCGTCGCACGAGTACGGTAAACCGCGTCAGCCCGGGCGGAGTTCGGGACGCCGATGCGAAAGTGGAGAACGCCGCTCGGATCTTCGCCGTTTTTGGAGGAGTGAGTGGCGGCACTCCGGAGAAGCCAAGGAGCGCCAATTAGCGCACGATATCGGCGTCTTTCGACGCGCTCGCCGGCGACCGTCGCACGAGTAGGGCAAACCGCGTCTGCCGGGGCGGGGTTTACGACGCCGACGCAAAAGTGGGAACCGCCGCTCGGATGTTGGCCGTTTTTGGCAGAGTGAGTGCTGGCACTCCGGCGACGCGAAAGAGCGCGAATGCGCCCACGAAAGTGGCGTATTTGGACGTGCGTGACGGCGACCGCTGCAGGAGTACGAAAAACCACGTCAGCCGGGGCGAGCGACACACGGCGGTCTGGGTGCTTATCGCTGCTATTATAGGGGCACCCCGGCAGACGCAGAAAAAAAAAAAAAATTTTCGACCTTCTTTTTTGCTGGTCGAGCTCGGGTAACCCAGGTCGCAATGGGAGCCGCGCACGAAAGCGGCGTCGCGAGACGCGTTCGCGGTCGCTAGTCGCACGAGCTCGGCAACCGCGTCAGCCGGCGCGGAGTTCGGGATGCCGACGGCTAAGTGGGTACCGCTGCTCGGATGTTCGCCGTTTTTGGCCGAGTGAGTGCTGGCACTCCGGTGAAGCCAAGGAGCGCCAATTCGTGCACGATATCGGCGTCTTTCGACGTGCCCGCCGGCCACCGCCGCACGAGTACGGCAAACCGCGTCTGCCGGGGCGGGGTTCGCGACGCGTACGCAATAGTGGGAACCGTCGCTCGGATGTTCGTCGTCTTTGGCCGAGCGAGTGCTGGCACTCCGGCGAAGCGAAACGGGGCCGATTCGGGCACGATATCGGCGTATTTCGACGTGCTCGCCGGCGACCGTCGCACGAGTACGGCAAAGCGCGTCTGCCGGGGCGAGGTTTGCGACGCCGACGAAAAAGTGGGAAGCGCCGCTCGGATCTTCGCCGTTTTTGCAGGAGTGAGTGGCGGCCCTCCTGCGAGACCAAGAAGCATCGACTCGCGCACGATATCGGTGTCTTTCGACGTGCCCGCCGGCCACCGCCGCACGAGTACGGCAAACCGCGTATGCCGGGGCGGGGTTGGCGACGCCGACGCAAAAGTGGGAACCGCCACTAGGATGTTCGCCGTTTTTGGCAGAGTGAGTGCTGGCACTCCGGCGAAGCGAAAGAGCGCGAATGCGCCCACGAAAGTGGCGTGTTTGGACGTGCTTGACGACGACCACCGCAGGAAAACGAAAAACCACGTCAGCCGGGGCGAGCGACCCATGGCGGTCTGGGTGCTTATCGCTGCTATTATAGGGGCACCCCGGCAGACGCAAAAAAAAAAAAAAAAATTTTTTTCGACATTCTTTTTTGCTCGTCGACCTCGGGTGACCCAGGTCGCAGTGGGAGCCGCGCACGAAAGCGGCGTCGCGAGACGGCTTCGCGGTCGCTAGTCGCACGAGCTCGGCAACCGCGTCTGCCGGGGCGGAGTTCGGGACGCCGACGGCTAAGTGGGAACCGCCGCTCGGATGTTCGCCGTTTGTGGCCGAGTGAGTGCTGGCACTCCGGCGAAGCCAAACGGGGCCGATTCCGGCACGATATCGGCGTCTTTCTACGTGCTCGCCGGCGACCGTCGCACGAGTACGGCAAAGTGCGTCTGCCGGGGCGGGGTTTGCGACGCGTACGCAATAGTGAGAACCGTCGCTCGGATGTTCGTCGTCTTTCGCCGAGCCAGTGCTGGCAATCCGGCGAAGCCGAACGGAGCCGATTCGGGCACGATATCGGCGTCTTTCCACGTGCTCGCCGGCGACCGTCGCACGAGTACGGTAAACCGCGTCAGCCGGGGCGGAGTTCGGGACGCCGATGCGAAAGTGGGAAGCGCCGCTCGGATCTTCGCCGTTTTTGGAGGAGTCAGTGGCGGCACTCCGGTGAAGCCAAGGTGCGCCAATTCGCGCACGATATCGGCGTCTTTCGACGTGCCCGCCGGCCACCGTCGCACGAGTACGGCAAACCTCGTCTGCCGGGGCGGGGTTTGCGACGCCGACGCAAAAGTGGGAACCGCCGCTCGGATGTTCGCCGTTTTTGGCAGAGTGAGTGCTGGCACTCCGGCGAAGCGAAAGAGCGCGAATGCGCCCACGAAAGTGGCGTGTTTGGACGTGCTTGACGACGACCACCGCAGGAAAACGAAAAACCACGTCAGCCGGGGCGAGCGACCCATGGCGGTCTGGGTGCTTATCGCTGCTATTATAGGGGCACCCCGGCAGACGCAAAAAAAAAAAAAAATTTTTTTCGACATTCTTTTTTGCTCGTCGACCTCGGGTGACCCAGGTCGCAGTGGGAGCCGCGCACGAAAGCGGCGTCGCGAGACGGCTTCGCGGTCGCTAGTCGCACGAGCTCGGCAACCGCGTCTGCCGGGGCGGAGTTCGGGACGCCGACGGCTAAGTGGGAACCGCCGCTCGGATGTTCGCCGTTTGTGGCCGAGTGAGTGCTGGCACTCCGGCGAAGCCAAACGGGGCCGATTCCGGCACGATATCGGCGTCTTTCTACGTGCTCGCCGGCGACCGTCGCACGAGTACGGCAAAGTGCGTCTGCCGGGGCGGGGTTTGCGACGCGTACGCAATAGTGAGAACCGTCGCTCGGATGTTCGTCGTCTTTCGCCGAGCCAGTGCTGGCACTCCGGCGAAGCCGAACGGAGCCGATTCGGGCACGATATCGGCGTCTTTCCACGTGCTCGCCGGCGACCGTCGCACGAGTACGGTAAACCGCGTCAGCCGGGGCGGAGTTCGGGACGCCGATGCGAAAGTGGGAAGCGCCGCTCGGATCTTCGCCGTTTTTGGAGGAGTCAGTGGCGGCACTCCGGTGAAGCCAAGGTGCGCCAATTCGCGCACGATATCGGCGTCTTTCGACGTGCCCGCCGGCCACCGTCGCACGAGTACGGCAAACCTCGTCTGCCGGGGCGGGGTTTGCGACGCCGACGCAAAAGTGGGAACCGCCGCTCGGATGTTCGCCGTTTTTGGCAGAGTGAGTGCTGGCACTCCGGCGAAGCGAAAGAGCGTGAATGCGCCCACGAAAGTAGCGTATTTGGACGTGCTTGACGGCGACCGCCGCAGGAGTACGAAAAACCACGTCAGCCGGGGCGAGCGACCCACGGCGGTCTGGGTGCTTATCGCTGCTATTATAGGGGCACCCCGGCAGACGCAGAAAGAAAAAAAAAAATGGGGACATGGCGTGCGTCACCGTGCGGCTTCGCAGCGTTGCCGAAGTCGCCGAGCCCTTCGACTGAGCCGAACGGCGGACAGGGAACGTTGGTCGGCCGTTCTAACCTGTCGGTGCCACGCCGAGACGTCGTTAAGGAAAACCGCGTCGTGGGCCTCTACGACGCCGTCGAGTCGTTGTACGTTTGGTGTCCAGCGTGTCGGCGGCGAGTAGCGGACACGTCGTTCACGACTTCGGTCTTTCGCAGTCGACGCGAACTTGCGGAGAGTCGTGGTGCCTCACGTTTTCGGCAGAAACCGCGGCGGAATTTTCCCGTGCGTGCGCGCACGACCTCGGTGCTGTGCCGTCAGCGTAGTGTTGCACAAACTCGTGGCCTACCCAAGGTGCGGTACGTTTGCGGCCGTATCCTCGGTGGGAATTTCGTGAGTAGGGTCGCAAATTCTACGACCTCGGCGGGTTTGAGAGCGACGTAGACTTGTGGCACGCTCAACATGCCACACGTTTCGGGGCACACCCGCGGTGAAATTTTCTCGAGTACGCTCGTATTAGGGCCCAAGGAGGTCTGGGTACTTATCGCTGCTATTATGTGGGGGTTCTCGTGAGCGGCGTACGCGAAAGCGACCGGGTGTCTGATATGCGGCGGGCTTCGGCCTCGTCAAGCGTGTCCTCGGGTCTGCTCCAGGGGAATCCACGGCAGTCGTCTGCAGCCTCATCCGCTTGATGCGTTAGGGGCTGGTTGTCGGACGGTGCCGTTTTACCACGATATCGAGGTGTGTTCCGTGTCGTCCTCGGGCGATTCAGATGCGAAAGCGCCGAAGACGCGGGCGTGACCCGTCGTCTGGCGGCTTTGCAGTCTCGGCTCCGTTGCTAGTTCCGGCCGGTCCACCGACAGTGCAGCGGGCTTGGGCAACCCGCACGGCGCGACCGAGTCGATGCAACGAAAAAGAGCGAGCATGAACGTGCTTCTTGCCGCACGGCTCCCACTCGTCTTTCGGGAAGGTTGTGCCGTAGCGAGCTCGAACGCCGTCATCTCGGAGTGCAAAATAAGCGTGTTGGGGCGCCTGAAGGTGGCCTCCGCCGCACACAGACTGCGTCCGGCCCGCCGAGGGCGAGGACGGACGCGCAGTCGAACGATTACCTGGTTGATCCTGCCAGTAATCATATGCTTGTCTCAAAGATTAAGCCATGCATGTCTAAGTACATGCCGAAATAAGGCGAAACCGCGAATGGCTCATTAAATCAGTTATGGTTCCTTAGATCGTTTCTTCCTACTTGGATAACTGTGGCAATTCTAGAGCTAATACATGCAGTGAGCCTGGAGCCCTTTGGGTAACGGGTGCTTTTATTAGACCAAGATCGATCGGGTTTCGGCCCGTATTGTGTGGTGACTCTGGATAACTTTGTGCTGATCGCATGGCCACGAGCCGGCGACGTTTCTTTCAAGTGTCTGCCTTATCAACTTTCGATGGTAGGTTACTTGCTTACCATGGTTGTTACGGGTAACGGAGAATCAGGGTTCGATTCCGGAGAGGGAGCCTGAGAAACGGCTACCACATCCAAGGAAGGCAGCAGGCGCGCAAATTACCCACTCCCGGCACGGGGAGGTAGTGACGAAAAATAACAATACGGGACTCTTTTGAGGCCCCGTAATTGAAATGAGTACACTCTAAATCCTTTAACGAGGATCAATTGGAGGGCAAGTCTGGTGCCAGCAGCCGCGGTAATTCCAGCTCCAATAGCGTATACTAAAGCTGCTGCGGTTAAAAAGCTCGTAG
>NW_027465142.1:30000-44152 GCF_043290135.1 Rhipicephalus microplus | reverse complement strand
AACCGCGCGGTAGGGGCTCGAGACAAAGCTCGGCCCTAAACCGCGCCAAGTACGGAAGGAACGGCGCGGAGAGGGCTCGAGACAAAGCTCGACCCTAAACCGCGCCAAGTACGGAGGAACAGCGCGGCTAAGGGCTCGAAACAAACCCTAAACCGCGCCAAGTACGGAGGGAACAGCGCGGCTAAGGGCTCGAAACAAACCCTAAACCGCGCCAAGTACGGAAGGAACGGCGCGGAGAGGGCTCGAGACAAAGCTCGACCCTAAACCGCGCCAAGTACGGAGGGAACAGCGCGGCTAAGGGCTCGAAACAAACCCTGAACCGCGCCAAGTACGAAAGGAACGGCGCGCAGTAGGGGTTTAAAACAAAGCTGGTCCCAAAACCGCGCCAAGTACGAAAGGAACAGCGCGGTCGAGACTCGGAAGAAAAAGCTTTCAAAGTGTCGTAGCACGATGCACACTGCTGTTCGTGTGGAACAAACGTGACTACCGTGCTGTACGGTGGAGTTCTGTGCGCAAAAGCGGCGGGTGTGTTTCTAAGCACCACAGCGTTGTGTCAAAAAAGAGGTGCCTGAGAGAAACGCATGCGACTGCCGTGCTTTGCGGCATAGCACCGTGCGCAAAAACGGTGCGCATGCAAGAGGTGTCAGAGCTAGCGAACTTTTGCCACGAGCAACAGGTCACTAAAAGCCTATAGATGACGGTGTTGGAGGAAAAGAAAAATATCGAGAAAGCACTGCGGTGTGCCGTGCGTAGGGACGGGCGCGCGTGCCACATGCCGCCGAAATATGGGTGTCGGAGAAAACAGAGTGCCGCGCGTAACGAGGGGCGCGCGTGTTACAGAGAGATATGCCCAAACGCATGAAAGTGTACGCAGGTGTCCTAAGGCAGTTTTTTTTTTTTTTCCTCATTTTGATGTCGCCCCGGCTGACGTGGTTTTCGTTTTTCCGTGCCGCCCCGGCTGACGCGGTTTTCGTTTTTCCGTGCCGCCCCGGCTGACGCAGTTTTTGCGCCGCCCCGGCTGACGCGGTTTTCGCGCCGCCCCGGCTGACGCGGTTCCGACTTTGCACTTTTTGGCTCACCCCGGCTGGCGGCCCACTCACTCGATCGCCAGGTCTGTTTGCCCCGGTGGTTCCACCGCCAGGCTTAAGCGCGAACTTTTTTTGTTTGTTTTCTTTTGATTAAGCGCAAGCTTTTTTCTTTGTTTTCTTTTGATTAAGCGCGGGCTTTTTTCTTTGTTTTTTTTGCATTCGCCCCGGCAGACGCGGTTTTTTGCGCCGCCCCGGCTGACGCGGTTTTTGCCGCCCCGGCTGACGCAGTTCGGACTTAGCACTTTTCGGCTGTGCCTGGCTGGCGGCCCACTCACTCGATCGCCATGTCTGTTTGCCACAGTTTTCCCGGTGGTGCCGCACCCGGGCTCGCCCCGGCTGACGCGGTTTCGTGCCGCCCCGGCAGACGCGGTTTTCGCGCCGCCCCGGCTGACGCGGTTTCGTGCCGCCCCGGCAGACGCGGTTTTTTGCCGCCCCGGCTGACGCAGTTCGGACTTGGCACTTTTTGGCTGAGCCTTGCTGGCGGCCCACTCACTCGATCGCCATGTCTGTTTGCCACAGTTTTCCCGGTGGTGCCGCACCCGGGCTCGCCCCGGCAGACGCGTTTTTTTTTTCTTTCGCCCCGGCTGACGCAGTTTTCGCGCCGCCCCGGCAGACGCGGTTTTCGCGCCGCCCCGGCAGACGCGGTTTTTTGCGCCGCCCCGGCTGACGCAGTTCGGACTTGGCACTTTTTGGCTGAGCCTGGCTGGCGGCCCACTCACTCGATCGCCATGTCTGTTTGCCACAGTTTTCCCGGTGGTGCCGCACCCGGGCTCGCCCCGGCTGACGCAGTTTTCGCGCCGCCCCGGCTGACGCGGTTTCGTGCCGCCCCGGCAGACGCGGTTTTTTGCGCCGCCCCGGCTGACGCGGTTTTTTGCCGCCCCGGCTGACGCAGTTCGGACTTGGCACTTTTCGGCTGTGCCTGGCTGGCGGCCCACTCACTCGATCGCCATGTCTGTTTGCCACAGTTTTCCCGGTGGTGCCGCACCCGGGCTCGCCCCGGCAGACGCGTTTTTTTTTTTTTCTTTCGCCCCGGCTGACGCAGTTTTCGCGCCGCCCCGGCTGACGCGGTTTCGTGCCGCCCCGGCAGACGCGGTTTTTTGCGCCGCCCCGGCTGACGCGGTTTTTGCCGCCCCGGCTGACGCAGTTCGGACTTAGCACTTTTTGGCTGAGCCTGGCTGGTGGCCCACTCACTCGATCGCCATGTCTGTTAGCCACAGTTTTCCCGGTGGTGCCGCACCCGGGCTCGCCCCGGCTGACGCAGTTTTCGCGCCGCCCCGGCTGACGCGGTTTCGTGCCGCCCCGGCAGACGCGGTTTTCGCGCCGCCCCGGCTGACGCGGTTTTTGCCGCCCCGGCTGACGCAGTTCGGACTTAGCACTTTTCGGCTGTGCCTGGCTGGCGGCCCACTCACTCGATCGCCATGTCTGTTTGCCACAGTTTTCCCGGTGGTGCCGCACCCGGGCTCGCCCCGGCTGACGCAGTTTTCGCGCCGCCCCGGCTGACGCGGTTTCGTGCCGCCCCGGCAGACGCGGTTTTCGCGCCGCCCCGGCTGACGCGGTTTCGTGCCGCCCCGGCAGACGCGGTTTTTTGCCGCCCCAGCTGACGCAGTTCGGACTTAGCACTTTTTGGCTGAGCCTTGCTGGCGGCCCACTCACTCGATCGCCATGTCTGTTTGCCACAGTTTTCCCGGTGGTGCCGCACCCGGGCTCGCCCCGGCAGACGCGTTTTTTTTTTTCTTTCGCCCCGGCTGACGCAGTTTTCGCGCCGCCCCGGCAGACGCGGTTTTCGCGCCGCCCCGGCAGACGCGGTTTTTTGCGCCGCCCCGGCTGACGCGGTTTTTTGCCGCCCCGGCTGACGCAGTTCGGACTTGGCACTTTTTGGCTGAGCCTGGCTGGCGGCCCACTCACTCGATCGCCATGTCTGTTTGCCACAGTTTTCCCGGTGGTGCCCGCACCCGGGCTCGCCCCGGCTGACGCAGTTTTCGCGCCGCCCCGGCTGACGCGGTTTCGTGCCGCCCCGGCAGACGCGGTTTTTTGCGCCGCCCCGGCTGACGCGGTTTTTTGCCGCCCCGGCTGACACGGTTCGGACTTTGCACTTTTCGGCTGTGCCTGGCTGGCGGCCCACTCACTCGATCGCCATGTCTGTTTGCCACAGTTTTCCCGGTGGTGCCGCACCCGGGCTCGCCCCGGCAGACGCGTTTTTTTTTTTTTTCTTTCGCCCCGGCTGACGCAGTTTTCGCGCCGCCCCGGCTGACGCGGTTTCGTGCCGCCCCGGCAGACGCGGTTTTTTGCGCCGCCCCGGCTGACGTGGTTTTTGCCGCCCCGGCTGACGCAGTTCGGACTTTGCACTTTTTGGCTGAGCCTGGCTGGCGGCCCACTCACTCGATCGCCATGTCTGTTTGCCACAGTTTTCCCGGTGGTGCCGCACCCGGGCTCGCCCCGGCAGACGCGTTTTTTTTTTTTCCTTCGCCCCGGCAGACGTGGTTCCCCCCCCCCCTCCGTCTTTCTTTTTGTTTTTTTTTTTCGCCGCGGCTGAAGTGGATTTTTCGGTGCCTCGACGCCCCGGTAGTCGCGGTTTTTCCGTTTCCGCACGGCCCCGGCTGACGCTGCTCGGTCACAGTCGCCTTTTGTGGTGATTGCAGACTTCTTGAGCGCGGGTGTTTTTTTTTTTTGTTGTTGTTGTTGTTTTATTACGCATTCGCTCCAGCAGACGCTGTTTAGACTTTTTGTTTCCTCTTTTATCCTGCGACGAGGTGACGAGGTTTATTCGGTGCCCCGCCGCCCGGCTGAAGTGATTTTTCCTGTCCCGTGCCGCCCCGGCTGACGCGGTTGGGACTTCGCGTTTGTTCGGCCGCCACGGGTTTTGGCGCACTCGCTCGGTTGCTTGTTGTTGCCACTTGTTGCGAACCCAGGTTTCTTGAGCGAGCGCGGGCGTTTTTTCTTCCTTTCTTTCTTTGTTCTATGTGTTAGCGAATCGGCCTTTAATATCACACGAGGACTCACAACCAACAATTTTCAGTTTGAAGTGTAAAAAATCTGCAGGTGTTGACGTAACTGACTTGCCCCGTACCCTTGAGTACATCCATGAAGTTCTCGTAGTACTACTAAATCGCATTATTCCAAGTGGAGAAATTCCCATAAACTTGCAAACCTCTACACGAAAATCGGTGCGCGTGATAAAGTTGAAAATTATCGTCCGATATCAAATGTGCCTTCTATAACACAAATTCTAGGAAAAAAAAAAAAAAAAACACTTGTTCGCCGTTTTCTGCGCCGTGACTGGCAGCACTCCGGCGAAGCGAAACGGGGTCGATTCGAGCACGATATCGGCGTCTTTCGACGTGCTCGCCGGCGACCGTCGCACGAGTACGTCGCACGAGCGCGTCTGCCGGGGCGCCGTTTGCGAAGCCGACGCAAAAGTGGGAACCGCCGCTCGGATGATCGCCGCTTTCGGCAGAGTGAGTGTTGGCACTCCGGGGAAGCGAAACAGCGTGAATGCGCCCACGAAATCGGCGTATTTTGAAGTGCCCGCCGGCGACCGTCGCACGAGTACGGTAAACCGCGTCAGCCGGGGCGTAGTTCGGGACGCCGACGAAAAAGTGGGAAGCGCAACTCGGATCTTCGCCGTTTTTGCAGGAGTGAGTGGCGGCCCTCCTGCGAGACCAAGAAGCATCGATTCGTGCACGAATTCGGCGCCTTTCGACGTGATCGCCGGCGACCGTCGCTCGAGTAGGGCAAACCGCGTCTGCCGGGGCGGGCTTCGGGACGCCGATGCGAAAGTGGGAAACGCTGCTCGGATGTTCGCCGTTTTTGGCCGAGTGAGTGCTGGCACTCGGGCGAAGCCAAACGGGGCCGATTACGGCACGATATCGGCGTCTTTCGACGTGCCCGCCGGCGACCGTCGCACGAGTACGGTAAACCGCGTCAGCCCGGGCGGAGTTCGGGACGCCGATGCGAAAGTGGAGAACGCCGCTCGGATCTTCGCCGTTTTTGGAGGAGTGAGTGGCGGCACTCCGGAGAAGCCAAGGAGCGCCAATTAGCGCACGATATCGGCGTCTTTCGACGCGCTCGCCGGCGACCGTCGCACGAGTAGGGCAAACCGCGTCTGCCGGGGCGGGGTTTACGACGCCGACGCAAAAGTGGGAACCGCCGCTCGGATGTTGGCCGTTTTTGGCAGAGTGAGTGCTGGCACTCCGGCGACGCGAAAGAGCGCGAATGCGCCCACGAAAGTGGCGTATTTGGACGTGCGTGACGGCGACCGCTGCAGGAGTACGAAAAACCACGTCAGCCGGGGCGAGCGACACACGGCGGTCTGGGTGCTTATCGCTGCTATTATAGGGGCACCCCGGCAGACGCAGAAAAAAAAAAAAAATTTTCGACCTTCTTTTTTGCTGGTCGAGCTCGGGTAACCCAGGTCGCAATGGGAGCCGCGCACGAAAGCGGCGTCGCGAGACGCGTTCGCGGTCGCTAGTCGCACGAGCTCGGCAACCGCGTCAGCCGGCGCGGAGTTCGGGATGCCGACGGCTAAGTGGGTACCGCTGCTCGGATGTTCGCCGTTTTTGGCCGAGTGAGTGCTGGCACTCCGGTGAAGCCAAGGAGCGCCAATTCGTGCACGATATCGGCGTCTTTCGACGTGCCCGCCGGCCACCGCCGCACGAGTACGGCAAACCGCGTCTGCCGGGGCGGGGTTCGCGACGCGTACGCAATAGTGGGAACCGTCGCTCGGATGTTCGTCGTCTTTGGCCGAGCGAGTGCTGGCACTCCGGCGAAGCGAAACGGGGCCGATTCGGGCACGATATCGGCGTATTTCGACGTGCTCGCCGGCGACCGTCGCACGAGTACGGCAAAGCGCGTCTGCCGGGGCGAGGTTTGCGACGCCGACGAAAAAGTGGGAAGCGCCGCTCGGATCTTCGCCGTTTTTGCAGGAGTGAGTGGCGGCCCTCCTGCGAGACCAAGAAGCATCGACTCGCGCACGATATCGGTGTCTTTCGACGTGCCCGCCGGCCACCGCCGCACGAGTACGGCAAACCGCGTATGCCGGGGCGGGGTTGGCGACGCCGACGCAAAAGTGGGAACCGCCACTAGGATGTTCGCCGTTTTTGGCAGAGTGAGTGCTGGCACTCCGGCGAAGCGAAAGAGCGCGAATGCGCCCACGAAAGTGGCGTGTTTGGACGTGCTTGACGACGACCACCGCAGGAAAACGAAAAACCACGTCAGCCGGGGCGAGCGACCCATGGCGGTCTGGGTGCTTATCGCTGCTATTATAGGGGCACCCCGGCAGACGCAAAAAAAAAAAAAAAAATTTTTTTCGACATTCTTTTTTGCTCGTCGACCTCGGGTGACCCAGGTCGCAGTGGGAGCCGCGCACGAAAGCGGCGTCGCGAGACGGCTTCGCGGTCGCTAGTCGCACGAGCTCGGCAACCGCGTCTGCCGGGGCGGAGTTCGGGACGCCGACGGCTAAGTGGGAACCGCCGCTCGGATGTTCGCCGTTTGTGGCCGAGTGAGTGCTGGCACTCCGGCGAAGCCAAACGGGGCCGATTCCGGCACGATATCGGCGTCTTTCTACGTGCTCGCCGGCGACCGTCGCACGAGTACGGCAAAGTGCGTCTGCCGGGGCGGGGTTTGCGACGCGTACGCAATAGTGAGAACCGTCGCTCGGATGTTCGTCGTCTTTCGCCGAGCCAGTGCTGGCAATCCGGCGAAGCCGAACGGAGCCGATTCGGGCACGATATCGGCGTCTTTCCACGTGCTCGCCGGCGACCGTCGCACGAGTACGGTAAACCGCGTCAGCCGGGGCGGAGTTCGGGACGCCGATGCGAAAGTGGGAAGCGCCGCTCGGATCTTCGCCGTTTTTGGAGGAGTCAGTGGCGGCACTCCGGTGAAGCCAAGGTGCGCCAATTCGCGCACGATATCGGCGTCTTTCGACGTGCCCGCCGGCCACCGTCGCACGAGTACGGCAAACCTCGTCTGCCGGGGCGGGGTTTGCGACGCCGACGCAAAAGTGGGAACCGCCGCTCGGATGTTCGCCGTTTTTGGCAGAGTGAGTGCTGGCACTCCGGCGAAGCGAAAGAGCGCGAATGCGCCCACGAAAGTGGCGTGTTTGGACGTGCTTGACGACGACCACCGCAGGAAAACGAAAAACCACGTCAGCCGGGGCGAGCGACCCATGGCGGTCTGGGTGCTTATCGCTGCTATTATAGGGGCACCCCGGCAGACGCAAAAAAAAAAAAAAATTTTTTTCGACATTCTTTTTTGCTCGTCGACCTCGGGTGACCCAGGTCGCAGTGGGAGCCGCGCACGAAAGCGGCGTCGCGAGACGGCTTCGCGGTCGCTAGTCGCACGAGCTCGGCAACCGCGTCTGCCGGGGCGGAGTTCGGGACGCCGACGGCTAAGTGGGAACCGCCGCTCGGATGTTCGCCGTTTGTGGCCGAGTGAGTGCTGGCACTCCGGCGAAGCCAAACGGGGCCGATTCCGGCACGATATCGGCGTCTTTCTACGTGCTCGCCGGCGACCGTCGCACGAGTACGGCAAAGTGCGTCTGCCGGGGCGGGGTTTGCGACGCGTACGCAATAGTGAGAACCGTCGCTCGGATGTTCGTCGTCTTTCGCCGAGCCAGTGCTGGCACTCCGGCGAAGCCGAACGGAGCCGATTCGGGCACGATATCGGCGTCTTTCCACGTGCTCGCCGGCGACCGTCGCACGAGTACGGTAAACCGCGTCAGCCGGGGCGGAGTTCGGGACGCCGATGCGAAAGTGGGAAGCGCCGCTCGGATCTTCGCCGTTTTTGGAGGAGTCAGTGGCGGCACTCCGGTGAAGCCAAGGTGCGCCAATTCGCGCACGATATCGGCGTCTTTCGACGTGCCCGCCGGCCACCGTCGCACGAGTACGGCAAACCTCGTCTGCCGGGGCGGGGTTTGCGACGCCGACGCAAAAGTGGGAACCGCCGCTCGGATGTTCGCCGTTTTTGGCAGAGTGAGTGCTGGCACTCCGGCGAAGCGAAAGAGCGTGAATGCGCCCACGAAAGTAGCGTATTTGGACGTGCTTGACGGCGACCGCCGCAGGAGTACGAAAAACCACGTCAGCCGGGGCGAGCGACCCACGGCGGTCTGGGTGCTTATCGCTGCTATTATAGGGGCACCCCGGCAGACGCAGAAAGAAAAAAAAAATGGGGACATGGCGTGCGTCACCGTGCGGCTTCGCAGCGTTGCCGAAGTCGCCGAGCCCTTCGACTGAGCCGAACGGCGGACAGGGAACGTTGGTCGGCCGTTCTAACCTGTCGGTGCCACGCCGAGACGTCGTTAAGGAAAACCGCGTCGTGGGCCTCTACGACGCCGTCGAGTCGTTGTACGTTTGGTGTCCAGCGTGTCGGCGGCGAGTAGCGGACACGTCGTTCACGACTTCGGTCTTTCGCAGTCGACGCGAACTTGCGGAGAGTCGTGGTGCCTCACGTTTTCGGCAGAAACCGCGGCGGAATTTTCCCGTGCGTGCGCGCACGACCTCGGTGCTGTGCCGTCAGCGTAGTGTTGCACAAACTCGTGGCCTACCCAAGGTGCGGTACGTTTGCGGCCGTATCCTCGGTGGGAATTTCGTGAGTAGGGTCGCAAATTCTACGACCTCGGCGGGTTTGAGAGCGACGTAGACTTGTGGCACGCTCAACATGCCACACGTTTCGGGGCACACCCGCGGTGAAATTTTCTCGAGTACGCTCGTATTAGGGCCCAAGGAGGTCTGGGTACTTATCGCTGCTATTATGTGGGGGTTCTCGTGAGCGGCGTACGCGAAAGCGACCGGGTGTCTGATATGCGGCGGGCTTCGGCCTCGTCAAGCGTGTCCTCGGGTCTGCTCCAGGGGAATCCACGGCAGTCGTCTGCAGCCTCATCCGCTTGATGCGTTAGGGGCTGGTTGTCGGACGGTGCCGTTTTACCACGATATCGAGGTGTGTTCCGTGTCGTCCTCGGGCGATTCAGATGCGAAAGCGCCGAAGACGCGGGCGTGACCCGTCGTCTGGCGGCTTTGCAGTCTCGGCTCCGTTGCTAGTTCCGGCCGGTCCACCGACAGTGCAGCGGGCTTGGGCAACCCGCACGGCGCGACCGAGTCGATGCAACGAAAAAGAGCGAGCATGAACGTGCTTCTTGCCGCACGGCTCCCACTCGTCTTTCGGGAAGGTTGTGCCGTAGCGAGCTCGAACGCCGTCATCTCGGAGTGCAAAATAAGCGTGTTGGGGCGCCTGAAGGTGGCCTCCGCCGCACACAGACTGCGTCCGGCCCGCCGAGGGCGAGGACGGACGCGCAGTCGAACGATTACCTGGTTGATCCTGCCAGTAATCATATGCTTGTCTCAAAGATTAAGCCATGCATGTCTAAGTACATGCCGAAATAAGGCGAAACCGCGAATGGCTCATTAAATCAGTTATGGTTCCTTAGATCGTTTCTTCCTACTTGGATAACTGTGGCAATTCTAGAGCTAATACATGCAGTGAGCCTGGAGCCCTTTGGGTAACGGGTGCTTTTATTAGACCAAGATCGATCGGGTTTCGGCCCGTATTGTGTGGTGACTCTGGATAACTTTGTGCTGATCGCATGGCCACGAGCCGGCGACGTTTCTTTCAAGTGTCTGCCTTATCAACTTTCGATGGTAGGTTACTTGCTTACCATGGTTGTTACGGGTAACGGAGAATCAGGGTTCGATTCCGGAGAGGGAGCCTGAGAAACGGCTACCACATCCAAGGAAGGCAGCAGGCGCGCAAATTACCCACTCCCGGCACGGGGAGGTAGTGACGAAAAATAACAATACGGGACTCTTTTGAGGCCCCGTAATTGAAATGAGTACACTCTAAATCCTTTAACGAGGATCAATTGGAGGGCAAGTCTGGTGCCAGCAGCCGCGGTAATTCCAGCTCCAATAGCGTATACTAAAGCTGCTGCGGTTAAAAAGCTCGTAGTTGGATCTCAGTTCCAGACGAGTAGTGCATCTACCCGATGCGACGGCTCGGACTGAACATCATGCCGGTTCTTTCTTGGTGCACTTCATTGTGTGCCTCGAGATGGCCGGTGCTTTTACTTTGAAAAAATTAGAGTGCTCAACGCAGGCGAGTCGCCTGAATAAACTTGCATGGAATAATAGAACAAGACCTCGTTTCTGTTCTGTTGGTTTTTGGAATACGAGGTAATGATTAAGAGGGACGGACGGGGGCATTCGTATTGCGGCGCTAGAGGTGAAATTCTTGGACCGTCGCAAGACGAACTACTGCGAAAGCATTTGCCAAGAATGTTTTCATTGATCAAGAACGAAAGTCAGAGGTTCGAAGGCGATCAGATACCGCCCTAGTTCTGACCATAAACGATGCCAACCAGCGATCCGCCTGAGTTACTCAAATGACTCGGCGGGCAGCTTCCGGGAAACCAAAGTATTTGGGTTCCGGGGGAAGTATGGTTGCAAAGCTGAAACTTAAAGGAATTGACGGAAGGGCACCACCAGGAGTGGAGCCTGCGGCTTAATTTGACTCAACACGGGAAAACTTACCCGGCCCGGACACTGGGAGGATTGACAGATTGAGAGCTCTTTCTTGATTCGGTGGATGGTGGTGCATGGCCGTTCTTAGTTGGTGGAGCGATTTGTCTGGTTAATTCCGATAACGAACGAGACTCTAGCCTATTAAATAGGTGCGGGGTTCCCAGCACCTTACAACCTTCTTAGAGGGACAAGCGGCTCCTAGCCGCACGAAACAGAGCAATAACAGGTCTGTGATGCCCTTAGATGTCCGGGGCCGCACGCGCGCTACACTGAAGGAAGCAGCGTGTCTTTATCCCTGTCTGAAAAGACTGGGTAACCCGTGGAACTTCTTTCGTGATTGGGATAGGGGCTTGCAATTGTTCCCCTTGAACGAGGAATTCCCAGTAAGCGCGAGTCATAAGCTCGCGTTGATTACGTCCCTGCCCTTTGTACACACCGCCCGTCGCTACTACCGATTGAATGATTTAGTGAGGTCTTCGGACCGATGTCCGGCGCGGCCTTTCGGTTGCGCCGGTCTGTTGGAAAGATGACCAAACTTGATCATTTAGAGGAAGTAAAAGTCGTAACAAGGTTTCCGTAGGTGAACCTGCGGAAGGATCATTAACGGATTGTGAAGGGTGAGCGCCTCAGCTGCGTCTGCGCCCGACACTTTCTGCCGCTGACCCCGTTTGGACGCGGGGTCGGCTTTTCCCCACGGGGCTGCCTGAATGTGGAGCGGCACCCCGTGACAAATTGTTGCGCCCAGCGGACGCCAACACCGCGACCTTGGACGGTCGGCCAGGTGGCGGACGCGGGTACAAACGGCGCAACGCACTCATAGGTCGGCTTTCGACCCGCCACTGCACCGTGGCTCGAAGCGCTCGAAATGCGCGACCCGACCGCTGCGGGACCGCCTAGTACTGTAAACAGGAGCGGCGGAGCGCGAACGGCGAGTCGTGGTTACGTCGGTAGAAGGCGAGGCTGCGCGTTCCCGAAACGCCAGCCGAGTGCCCTCCCGACCGTTCGAGCGTGCAAGAACGAGACCCGACAATCGCGCGGCGACTGCCAAGTACGAGAGGAACGGCACAAGCGTCGGCGGTCGGTCAAGGAACTGGCGATGTGACGGGTCCGCTGTGCACCAGTGCATACCGTCCCGCCGTCCGCGGCAAGCGCCTCCGCGTCCTCGGGTGACGGAGGCTGCCGGTCGGTTCTTGCAGGCGAGGGATCTCGCTGGCACCGGTTCGCGTTGACGCGCGGCCGGTCATGGCACGGCGATGCGACGGCCGAGGTGCGCAGTACTCGATGGAGGAACCGCACGCTCCGATGACCGTCCCGCCCTCCGCGGCGTATGCGTACCGACCGTAATGGTTGCAGCAGCGCCGGCCGGCTTTTGAATTCGCCACACGAAACACGGTGCGAGATCGCGGTTAGGGGAGCGTCGACGTTGCCAGGCGTTTTGCTTGCTGCCGAGGGAAAGGCGGCACGGCCACGTCGCGCTCGTCGCGATTAGCGGGTCTGCGCGCTTTGGGAAGGTGCCGCAACGACTTGCCGAAAGAGGAAGCACGGAAGAACGAGGGACTTGGACGTCCCGACAATTGAACGCACTTGCGGCCAGGCCCTTGCTGGCTTCGTTCTTCCGCCTCGAGTAGGCTCGTACGCGGCTCCGGCGCCGAAAGTGGTCCTTGGCACCGACTTCGGTGGACGTGGGAAGTGCCGCGCAAGTACGGCGCGCCTGGCTCCACCTGTTGGCTAAAGTAGGCAGCCGGATCGGCATTTTGGTGTGCGGTGGCAAACCGTGGATGCGAAAAAAGCTTGTGCGATTTCGTGGAACAAAAAGCGGGGGTCCCCCTTTTTATGCGGAGGAGACCGACCCGCCCGCCGTGGTGAACCGCGACGCCACGGTAAAAACGGGAGAGGCTTGTCGATGGGACCGTGCATCCCGCGCTCCACGGAGGCCGGGAGGCGGCCGCCCGAGGAAATGTGTAGCCGTCGAGGCCCGCATCTGCGTGCACTCTTATCCAAATGGGTGTACCGCAGGCATTTTCTGGTTAGGCGGGCCAATGAGAGCGAGCACACAACGATACCTACGGGTCCGGCTTGGAGAACCGGCTTCGACGCCTCCCGAGTATTTATAGAGGGGTGGACCACGAAAGCACTCGCAAGTAGCGGAAGCGAAACGCCGTCCGAAACACACCGTTTGCTCGATTTGCGGCAGCCGAAAAAGGCGCGGCAGAGTTTTGGAGTCCAAGCGTGCGCTGAAAAGCGCCCTTCTTGGCCACTGTTTGGCCGAGTGCCAGAAACGTTTGGTTTTGACTGTACGGAATTGAACAAACACTTTTTCACGACTCTAAGCGGTGGATCACTCGGTTCTCGGGTCGATGAAGAACGCAGCCAGCTGCGAGACTTGGTGTGAATTGCAGGACACACTGAGCACTGATTCTTTGAACGCACATTGCGGCCTTGGGTCTTCCCTTGGCTTCGTCTGTCTGAGGGTCGGATCACATATCAAGAGAGCCTTCGGCGCACAAGGGAACGTGAGCCGTCGACTCGTTTTGACCGCGTCGGCAACACGGACAGCACGCTGAACACCTCACAGCGAGCGCCAACAGCGGCCACTCAAGGGCGAGACGGTGGCGACCGTCGTGCCAGAGCCCAACCGAAACGGGGGCGACCGACTGCATTGAGGATGTGGCACCTCGTTGAGACCGCCGCAGGACTTCGAGTCGGAAGGAAGCCTGCAGGGAAAGTGCGGTCGAGGTTGCGTACTCCTCTCTGCGACCGGGCGCGCAAGAGCTGCGAGAGCCACGGACGCGCAACTTTAACGCACGGTAAACACGAGGAGCGAAAGCCGGCCAGCAAAGCTTCTCCAGCCGTGCGCAAAGTGCGCGAGATCGCAGCCTTGCGTTGCGCTTGTTGCCCTCGAAGTAAGCAGGGTGTCCCGTAGACCGGGCGCTCGAACACGCTGCGGGGCCGTGCCTCCTCCAGGCTTTGCCGCGCGAACAGGGAACGTTCGCGCGCAAAGCGCAGGGAGGTGAGGAGGCTGCGCCCGACGTTTGCGGTTCGCTGCGTACGCGGTTGATGCGGAGAGCACGGCGCGACGACTTGCCGCGAAGCGGAAAAAGTCTCCCGCACGAGTTGGCGAAACGTTGGCGAAGCTTAAGGCGTTCTCGTCGTAGTCCGCCGTCGGTCTAAGTGCTTCGCAGTTCCCGTCCCGTTCAAAAAACTGGGCCACTCCAGTTGGGGCGGGGGCGACGCTACACGAGACGATGCCTCTCGCCAGGCTGCGTGGCTGCCCTTGCGGCGGCGGCGACTGGCCTCGGCGGTGTTTGGGCTTTCGACACGGTCGTTTATCACGCAACTGCTCGGACGACGCACGCGCGCAGCGGAATGCCGCTTGCCAGCCTTGTGAAGATGTGACCCTGTACAGGGTTGCGGGCGCACTTGGTAGGGCGTCGTACTCGGTTCGCGATGGGTTTACGAACGTGTCCCGTCACTTCCACGTCACACCGGTTGTGCGCCGCACGCGTGCAGCGGGGAAGCCGATTGCCAGCCTTGTGAAGAAGTGGCCCTGTACAG
>NW_027465142.1:22500-25000 GCF_043290135.1 Rhipicephalus microplus | reverse complement strand
GCTTCTGAGGCAGCGGGTGGATCCCCTCGACCTGGGAATCCAAGAAGCAACAATTCGGCCAGGGAGAGAGGGAATTGTCGTGATGACGAAGTCAAAAGAAGACTCAGCTAAGATTCTCCAGTTCATTCAGAAGGACAGAGAACTGAGAAATGTTGAAGCCAAGCTCCCAAAGGAGAACAGGATCCATAAGAAAATAATTGGACTCGAGGATGAAATTGACGAGGTCAATCTCCCAGCCCGAATCGTCAGGCAAAACCGTTTGGTGTGCTCGCCAGAAGACATAACAATAAAGAAGACATGGCCGGGCAAGAGAGGCAAGACAGTGATTCTTGCCCTAAATCGAAGTGCAAACAAAGCAATCGGAAGCCGAACTGCACTGAACATCGGCTGGTCACGATGCCCGATCTTTGACGACATCTTTTGGCCCAGATGCACAAGATGCGCCATGCACGGCCACATTGCTCCCGATTGCGATGGCCCCCAGCGCTGCATTAACTGTGGCCAACGAGGTCACTACCAAAGAGAATGTGAAGCAGAATCGCACTGCAACATCTGCGAGACTGAGGGTCGCACGGAGACAGATCATTCTATGATGTCCAGGGAATGCCCGGTATACATAACAAAGGTACAGGCCGAGAAAGGCAAAATTCTAGCTAGACTAAACTAAGAGTACCCAACACACAGGCACAATGGCGAATAGCACTGAAATACAAATAATACAGGTAAATTTAGGCAGGGCATTTAAGGCAAATCAGTCACTAAACAATTTTCAACAAGAAGAAGAATTCGACATATCTGTACTCCAAGAACCATATTCGCTCAACAACAAAATCATAGGGTTTCCGCTAAAGCATAAAGTTATAGCCAACAACAAAGACCCGAAGACAGCCATCATAATACACAAAGAAAATATAACCGCTTTCCCAATTATTATAGAACAAAAACTAATAGCAGTCAAGATAAATAAAGGTGAAAGAGAATTGGTAATTATCAACTGCTACTGTCCTCCGAATGAAAACGTCGAGCTGGCAATGTCAGCAATAGGAAACATTTTACAGAAATTTATAGACATTAACACGATAATAATGGGTGACTTCAACTCAAAACATCAAATTTGGGGAAGCACGGAGACGGATGAGAAAGGTGAAAAAGTATTAGAATTCACAGTATTACACAACCTGACATTATTAAATGCCAAAGAATCACCTCCGACATTTAAAACAAGTAGGGCGAGGGGTTGGATTGACCTCACCATATGTGACGCAAACCTAAACCAGGATATTAAAAGCTGGGAAGTACTTAAAACCTATAATCACAGCGATCACAGATACATTAAAGTTGTTATTAAAAATGAAGAACTTCCAGAGGAATATGGCCTAACGTTAAAAGGGCAAACAAAAGTCATGGAAAAGTTGCAAATTGATCCCTGGTTTGAGGAAGTCCAGGGGAAAATAAACACGAAGGAAAGTATTGAAGAAATAGTGAATACGCTACACGAGAAAATCGAGAAACTTAAGAAGGAATTCAGTAAAAAGAAAAAACCTTCTAAACAAAAACCGAATACTTGGTGGTCAAGAGACCTAGAAATTGAAAGGAAGAGAGTCAGAGCACTACGAAGGAGGTATCAAAAGGCGAAAGGGGATATCAGAGAACAATACAAAAAGGAATACTATAAAGAACATGACACGTATAACAACATGATAGAACAGGCTAAAAACAACAGTTGGAAAACTCTATGTACTAAGGCTACGAAAAATCCATTCATCCTACCGTATAAAATTGCACGAAATAAGATGAAAACCAAGGTTATGTTTAGAAGCATCACAAAAGAAAATGGAGAAGTCACAAAGACTCTTCAGGAAACAATAGAACACATTCTAGGAAATTTATACCCTAACTGCATGGAAAATGACGAGCCAGGACACAGTCAAATACAATCAAGCAACGACACAATAAACAATAACAAACAGGGAGGAAATTGGACATCGGGAGCAGAAATGAGAGAAAGAAATTTACCCAGTGATGACCTCCCATTTACAGAGATTGAAGTAACGCAGATAGTAAAAAATCTGAGGAAAGATGTAACCCCCGGACCAGACAACCTAAAAACTAACCTCATACAAGTGATGTATGAAAGGCATAAGACTTTCTTTGTCAATCTTTTTAATGCATGCTTAAAGCACGGACATTTTCCTCAAAGATGGAAAGAATCTAAAATTATATTGATTCCAAAAGGGAACGGAGAGGACAAATCCGAGGAAAACAAATATCGCCCAATAGCTATTAACTCGATTTTGGGAAAAATATTAGAAAAGCTCATAAAAGATAGAATCTATTATTTCTTGTTTAAAAATCACCATTTTAACAAAAAACAATTTGGATTTACCCATGGGACATCAACAACCACGGCATTGGAAGAAATAATCAAACGAATAAACCAAGCGAAAATTGATAAGCTAAACAGCATGCTAATAGCACTAGATATTAAAAACGCATTCAA
>NW_027465142.1:5000-17500 GCF_043290135.1 Rhipicephalus microplus | reverse complement strand
AAACAAAGCTGGTCCCAAAACCGCGCCAAGTACGAAAGGAACAGCGCGGTCGAGACTCGGAAGAAAAAGCTTTCAAAGTGTCGTAGCACGATGCACACTGCTGTTCGTGTGGAACAAACGTGACTACCGTGCTGTACGGTGGAGTTCTGTGCGCAAAAGCGGCGGGTGTGTTTCTAAGCACCACAGCGTTGTGTCAAAAAAGAGGTGCCTGAGAGAAACGCATGCGACTGCCGTGCTTTGCGGCATAGCACCGTGCGCAAAAACGGTGCGCATGCAAGAGGTGTCAGAGCTAGCGAACTTTTGCCACGAGCAACAGGTCACTAAAAGCCTATAGATGACGGTGTTGGAGGAAAAGAAAAATATCGAGAAAGCACTGCGGTGTGCCGTGCGTAGGGACGGGCGCGCGTGCCACATGCCGCCGAAATATGGGTGTCGGAGAAAACAGAGTGCCGCGCGTAACGAGGGGCGCGCGTGTTACAGAGAGATATGCCCAAACGCATGAAAGTGTACGCAGGTGTCCTAAGGCAGTTTTTTTTTTTTTCCTCATTTTGATGTCGCCCCGGCTGACGTGGTTTTCGTTTTTCCGTGCCGCCCCGGCTGACGCGGTTTTCGTTTTTCCGTGCCGCCCCGGCTGACGCAGTTTTTGCGCCGCCCCGGCTGACGCGGTTTTCGCGCCGCCCCGGCTGACGCGGTTCCGACTTTGCACTTTTTGGCTCACCCCGGCTGGCGGCCCACTCACTCGATCGCCAGGTCTGTTTGCCCCGGTGGTTCCACCGCCAGGCTTAAGCGCGAACTTTTTTTGTTTGTTTTCTTTTGATTAAGCGCAAGCTTTTTTCTTTGTTTTCTTTTGATTAAGCGCGGGCTTTTTTCTTTGTTTTTTTTGCATTCGCCCCGGCAGACGCGGTTTTTGCGCCGCCCCGGCTGACGCGGTTTTTGCCGCCCCGGCTGACGCAGTTCGGACTTAGCACTTTTCGGCTGTGCCTGGCTGGCGGCCCACTCACTCGATCGCCATGTCTGTTTGCCACAGTTTTCCCGGTGGTGCCGCACCCGGGCTCGCCCCGGCTGACGCGGTTTCGTGCCGCCCCGGCAGACGCGGTTTTCGCGCCGCCCCGGCTGACGCGGTTTCGTGCCGCCCCGGCAGACGCGGTTTTTTGCCGCCCCGGCTGACGCAGTTCGGACTTGGCACTTTTTGGCTGAGCCTTGCTGGCGGCCCACTCACTCGATCGCCATGTCTGTTTGCCACAGTTTTCCCGGTGGTGCCGCACCCGGGCTCGCCCCGGCAGACGCGTTTTTTTTTTCTTTCGCCCCGGCTGACGCAGTTTTCGCGCCGCCCCGGCAGACGCGGTTTTCGCGCCGCCCCGGCAGACGCGGTTTTTTGCGCCGCCCCGGCTGACGCAGTTCGGACTTGGCACTTTTTGGCTGAGCCTGGCTGGCGGCCCACTCACTCGATCGCCATGTCTGTTTGCCACAGTTTTCCCGGTGGTGCCGCACCCGGGCTCGCCCCGGCTGACGCAGTTTTCGCGCCGCCCCGGCTGACGCGGTTTCGTGCCGCCCCGGCAGACGCGGTTTTTTGCGCCGCCCCGGCTGACGCGGTTTTTTGCCGCCCCGGCTGACGCAGTTCGGACTTGGCACTTTTCGGCTGTGCCTGGCTGGCGGCCCACTCACTCGATCGCCATGTCTGTTTGCCACAGTTTTCCCGGTGGTGCCGCACCCGGGCTCGCCCCGGCAGACGCGTTTTTTTTTTTTTCTTTCGCCCCGGCTGACGCAGTTTTCGCGCCGCCCCGGCTGACGCGGTTTCGTGCCGCCCCGGCAGACGCGGTTTTTTGCGCCGCCCCGGCTGACGCGGTTTTTGCCGCCCCGGCTGACGCAGTTCGGACTTAGCACTTTTTGGCTGAGCCTGGCTGGTGGCCCACTCACTCGATCGCCATGTCTGTTAGCCACAGTTTTCCCGGTGGTGCCGCACCCGGGCTCGCCCCGGCTGACGCAGTTTTCGCGCCGCCCCGGCTGACGCGGTTTCGTGCCGCCCCGGCAGACGCGGTTTTCGCGCCGCCCCGGCTGACGCGGTTTTTGCCGCCCCGGCTGACGCAGTTCGGACTTAGCACTTTTCGGCTGTGCCTGGCTGGCGGCCCACTCACTCGATCGCCATGTCTGTTTGCCACAGTTTTCCCGGTGGTGCCGCACCCGGGCTCGCCCCGGCTGACGCAGTTTTCGCGCCGCCCCGGCTGACGCGGTTTCGTGCCGCCCCGGCAGACGCGGTTTTCGCGCCGCCCCGGCTGACGCGGTTTCGTGCCGCCCCGGCAGACGCGGTTTTTTGCCGCCCCAGCTGACGCAGTTCGGACTTAGCACTTTTTGGCTGAGCCTTGCTGGCGGCCCACTCACTCGATCGCCATGTCTGTTTGCCACAGTTTTCCCGGTGGTGCCGCACCCGGGCTCGCCCCGGCAGACGCGTTTTTTTTTTTCTTTCGCCCCGGCTGACGCAGTTTTCGCGCCGCCCCGGCAGACGCGGTTTTCGCGCCGCCCCGGCAGACGCGGTTTTTTGCGCCGCCCCGGCTGACGCGGTTTTTTGCCGCCCCGGCTGACGCAGTTCGGACTTGGCACTTTTTGGCTGAGCCTGGCTGGCGGCCCACTCACTCGATCGCCATGTCTGTTTGCCACAGTTTTCCCGGTGGTGCCGCACCCGGGCTCGCCCCGGCTGACGCAGTTTTCGCGCCGCCCCGGCTGACGCGGTTTCGTGCCGCCCCGGCAGACGCGGTTTTTTGCGCCGCCCCGGCTGACGCGGTTTTTTGCCGCCCCGGCTGACACGGTTCGGACTTTGCACTTTTCGGCTGTGCCTGGCTGGCGGCCCACTCACTCGATCGCCATGTCTGTTTGCCACAGTTTTCCCGGTGGTGCCGCACCCGGGCTCGCCCCGGCAGACGCGTTTTTTTTTTTTTTTTCTTTCGCCCCGGCTGACGCAGTTTTCGCGCCGCCCCGGCTGACGCGGTTTCGTGCCGCCCCGGCAGACGCGGTTTTTTGCGCCGCCCCGGCTGACGTGGTTTTTGCCGCCCCGGCTGACGCAGTTCGGACTTTGCACTTTTTGGCTGAGCCTGGCTGGCGGCCCACTCACTCGATCGCCATGTCTGTTTGCCACAGTTTTCCCGGTGGTGCCGCACCCGGGCTCGCCCCGGCAGACGCGTTTTTTTTTTTTCCTTCGCCCCGGCAGACGTGGTTCCCCCCCCCCCCTCCGTCTTTCTTTTTGTTTTTTTTTTTCGCCGCGGCTGAAGTGGATTTTTCGGTGCCTCGACGCCCCGGTAGTCGCGGTTTTTCCGTTTCCGCACGGCCCCGGCTGACGCTGCTCGGTCACAGTCGCCTTTTGTGGTGATTGCAGACTTCTTGAGCGCGGGTGTTTTTTTTTTTTGTTGTTGTTGTTGTTTTATTACGCATTCGCTCCAGCAGACGCTGTTTAGACTTTTTGTTTCCTCTTTTATCCTGCGACGAGGTGACGAGGTTTATTCGGTGCCCCGCCGCCCCGGCTGAAGTGATTTTTCCTGTCCCGTGCCGCCCCGGCTGACGCGGTTGGGACTTCGCGTTTGTTCGGCCGCCACGGGTTTTGGCGCACTCGCTCGGTTGCTTGTTGTTGCCACTTGTTGCGAACCCAGGTTTCTTGAGCGAGCGCGGGCGTTTTTTCTTCCTTTCTTTCTTTGTTCTATGTGTTAGCGAATCGGCCTTTAATATCACACGAGGACTCACAACCAACAATTTTCAGTTTGAAGTGTAAAAAATCTGCAGGTGTTGACGTAACTGACTTGCCCCGTACCCTTGAGTACATCCATGAAGTTCTCGTAGTACTACTAAATCGCATTATTCCAAGTGGAGAAATTCCCATAAACTTGCAAACCTCTACACGAAAATCGGTGCGCGTGATAAAGTTGAAAATTATCGTCCGATATCAAATGTGCCTTCTATAACACAAATTCTAGGAAAAAAAAAAAAAAAAAACACTTGTTCGCCGTTTTCTGCGCCGTGACTGGCAGCACTCCGGCGAAGCGAAACGGGGTCGATTCGAGCACGATATCGGCGTCTTTCGACGTGCTCGCCGGCGACCGTCGCACGAGTACGTCGCACGAGCGCGTCTGCCGGGGCGCCGTTTGCGAAGCCGACGCAAAAGTGGGAACCGCCGCTCGGATGATCGCCGCTTTCGGCAGAGTGAGTGTTGGCACTCCGGGGAAGCGAAACAGCGTGAATGCGCCCACGAAATCGGCGTATTTTGAAGTGCCCGCCGGCGACCGTCGCACGAGTACGGTAAACCGCGTCAGCCGGGGCGTAGTTCGGGACGCCGACGAAAAAGTGGGAAGCGCAACTCGGATCTTCGCCGTTTTTGCAGGAGTGAGTGGCGGCCCTCCTGCGAGACCAAGAAGCATCGATTCGTGCACGAATTCGGCGCCTTTCGACGTGATCGCCGGCGACCGTCGCTCGAGTAGGGCAAACCGCGTCTGCCGGGGCGGGCTTCGGGACGCCGATGCGAAAGTGGGAAACGCTGCTCGGATGTTCGCCGTTTTTGGCCGAGTGAGTGCTGGCACTCGGGCGAAGCCAAACGGGGCCGATTACGGCACGATATCGGCGTCTTTCGACGTGCCCGCCGGCGACCGTCGCACGAGTACGGTAAACCGCGTCAGCCCGGGCGGAGTTCGGGACGCCGATGCGAAAGTGGAGAACGCCGCTCGGATCTTCGCCGTTTTTGGAGGAGTGAGTGGCGGCACTCCGGAGAAGCCAAGGAGCGCCAATTAGCGCACGATATCGGCGTCTTTCGACGCGCTCGCCGGCGACCGTCGCACGAGTAGGGCAAACCGCGTCTGCCGGGGCGGGGTTTACGACGCCGACGCAAAAGTGGGAACCGCCGCTCGGATGTTGGCCGTTTTTGGCAGAGTGAGTGCTGGCACTCCGGCGACGCGAAAGAGCGCGAATGCGCCCACGAAAGTGGCGTATTTGGACGTGCGTGACGGCGACCGCTGCAGGAGTACGAAAAACCACGTCAGCCGGGGCGAGCGACACACGGCGGTCTGGGTGCTTATCGCTGCTATTATAGGGGCACCCCGGCAGACGCAGAAAAAAAAAAAAAAATTTTCGACCTTCTTTTTTGCTGGTCGAGCTCGGGTAACCCAGGTCGCAATGGGAGCCGCGCACGAAAGCGGCGTCGCGAGACGCGTTCGCGGTCGCTAGTCGCACGAGCTCGGCAACCGCGTCAGCCGGCGCGGAGTTCGGGATGCCGACGGCTAAGTGGGTACCGCTGCTCGGATGTTCGCCGTTTTTGGCCGAGTGAGTGCTGGCACTCCGGTGAAGCCAAGGAGCGCCAATTCGTGCACGATATCGGCGTCTTTCGACGTGCCCGCCGGCCACCGCCGCACGAGTACGGCAAACCGCGTCTGCCGGGGCGGGGTTCGCGACGCGTACGCAATAGTGGGAACCGTCGCTCGGATGTTCGTCGTCTTTGGCCGAGCGAGTGCTGGCACTCCGGCGAAGCGAAACGGGGCCGATTCGGGCACGATATCGGCGTATTTCGACGTGCTCGCCGGCGACCGTCGCACGAGTACGGCAAAGCGCGTCTGCCGGGGCGAGGTTTGCGACGCCGACGAAAAAGTGGGAAGCGCCGCTCGGATCTTCGCCGTTTTTGCAGGAGTGAGTGGCGGCCCTCCTGCGAGACCAAGAAGCATCGACTCGCGCACGATATCGGTGTCTTTCGACGTGCCCGCCGGCCACCGCCGCACGAGTACGGCAAACCGCGTATGCCGGGGCGGGGTTGGCGACGCCGACGCAAAAGTGGGAACCGCCACTAGGATGTTCGCCGTTTTTGGCAGAGTGAGTGCTGGCACTCCGGCGAAGCGAAAGAGCGCGAATGCGCCCACGAAAGTGGCGTGTTTGGACGTGCTTGACGACGACCACCGCAGGAAAACGAAAAACCACGTCAGCCGGGGCGAGCGACCCATGGCGGTCTGGGTGCTTATCGCTGCTATTATAGGGGCACCCCGGCAGACGCAAAAAAAAAAAAAAAATTTTTTTCGACATTCTTTTTTGCTCGTCGACCTCGGGTGACCCAGGTCGCAGTGGGAGCCGCGCACGAAAGCGGCGTCGCGAGACGGCTTCGCGGTCGCTAGTCGCACGAGCTCGGCAACCGCGTCTGCCGGGGCGGAGTTCGGGACGCCGACGGCTAAGTGGGAACCGCCGCTCGGATGTTCGCCGTTTGTGGCCGAGTGAGTGCTGGCACTCCGGCGAAGCCAAACGGGGCCGATTCCGGCACGATATCGGCGTCTTTCTACGTGCTCGCCGGCGACCGTCGCACGAGTACGGCAAAGTGCGTCTGCCGGGGCGGGGTTTGCGACGCGTACGCAATAGTGAGAACCGTCGCTCGGATGTTCGTCGTCTTTCGCCGAGCCAGTGCTGGCAATCCGGCGAAGCCGAACGGAGCCGATTCGGGCACGATATCGGCGTCTTTCCACGTGCTCGCCGGCGACCGTCGCACGAGTACGGTAAACCGCGTCAGCCGGGGCGGAGTTCGGGACGCCGATGCGAAAGTGGGAAGCGCCGCTCGGATCTTCGCCGTTTTTGGAGGAGTCAGTGGCGGCACTCCGGTGAAGCCAAGGTGCGCCAATTCGCGCACGATATCGGCGTCTTTCGACGTGCCCGCCGGCCACCGTCGCACGAGTACGGCAAACCTCGTCTGCCGGGGCGGGGTTTGCGACGCCGACGCAAAAGTGGGAACCGCCGCTCGGATGTTCGCCGTTTTTGGCAGAGTGAGTGCTGGCACTCCGGCGAAGCGAAAGAGCGCGAATGCGCCCACGAAAGTGGCGTGTTTGGACGTGCTTGACGACGACCACCGCAGGAAAACGAAAAACCACGTCAGCCGGGGCGAGCGACCCATGGCGGTCTGGGTGCTTATCGCTGCTATTATAGGGGCACCCCGGCAGACGCAAAAAAAAAAAAAAATTTTTTTCGACATTCTTTTTTGCTCGTCGACCTCGGGTGACCCAGGTCGCAGTGGGAGCCGCGCACGAAAGCGGCGTCGCGAGACGGCTTCGCGGTCGCTAGTCGCACGAGCTCGGCAACCGCGTCTGCCGGGGCGGAGTTCGGGACGCCGACGGCTAAGTGGGAACCGCCGCTCGGATGTTCGCCGTTTGTGGCCGAGTGAGTGCTGGCACTCCGGCGAAGCCAAACGGGGCCGATTCCGGCACGATATCGGCGTCTTTCTACGTGCTCGCCGGCGACCGTCGCACGAGTACGGCAAAGTGCGTCTGCCGGGGCGGGGTTTGCGACGCGTACGCAATAGTGAGAACCGTCGCTCGGATGTTCGTCGTCTTTCGCCGAGCCAGTGCTGGCACTCCGGCGAAGCCGAACGGAGCCGATTCGGGCACGATATCGGCGTCTTTCCACGTGCTCGCCGGCGACCGTCGCACGAGTACGGTAAACCGCGTCAGCCGGGGCGGAGTTCGGGACGCCGATGCGAAAGTGGGAAGCGCCGCTCGGATCTTCGCCGTTTTTGGAGGAGTCAGTGGCGGCACTCCGGTGAAGCCAAGGTGCGCCAATTCGCGCACGATATCGGCGTCTTTCGACGTGCCCGCCGGCCACCGTCGCACGAGTACGGCAAACCTCGTCTGCCGGGGCGGGGTTTGCGACGCCGACGCAAAAGTGGGAACCGCCGCTCGGATGTTCGCCGTTTTTGGCAGAGTGAGTGCTGGCACTCCGGCGAAGCGAAAGAGCGTGAATGCGCCCACGAAAGTAGCGTATTTGGACGTGCTTGACGGCGACCGCCGCAGGAGTACGAAAAACCACGTCAGCCGGGGCGAGCGACCCACGGCGGTCTGGGTGCTTATCGCTGCTATTATAGGGGCACCCCGGCAGACGCAGAAAGAAAAAAAAAAATGGGGACATGGCGTGCGTCACCGTGCGGCTTCGCAGCGTTGCCGAAGTCGCCGAGCCCTTCGACTGAGCCGAACGGCGGACAGGGAACGTTGGTCGGCCGTTCTAACCTGTCGGTGCCACGCCGAGACGTCGTTAAGGAAAACCGCGTCGTGGGCCTCTACGACGCCGTCGAGTCGTTGTACGTTTGGTGTCCAGCGTGTCGGCGGCGAGTAGCGGACACGTCGTTCACGACTTCGGTCTTTCGCAGTCGACGCGAACTTGCGGAGAGTCGTGGTGCCTCACGTTTTCGGCAGAAACCGCGGCGGAATTTTCCCGTGCGTGCGCGCACGACCTCGGTGCTGTGCCGTCAGCGTAGTGTTGCACAAACTCGTGGCCTACCCAAGGTGCGGTACGTTTGCGGCCGTATCCTCGGTGGGAATTTCGTGAGTAGGGTCGCAAATTCTACGACCTCGGCGGGTTTGAGAGCGACGTAGACTTGTGGCACGCTCAACATGCCACACGTTTCGGGGCACACCCGCGGTGAAATTTTCTCGAGTACGCTCGTATTAGGGCCCAAGGAGGTCTGGGTACTTATCGCTGCTATTATGTGGGGGTTCTCGTGAGCGGCGTACGCGAAAGCGACCGGGTGTCTGATATGCGGCGGGCTTCGGCCTCGTCAAGCGTGTCCTCGGGTCTGCTCCAGGGGAATCCACGGCAGTCGTCTGCAGCCTCATCCGCTTGATGCGTTAGGGGCTGGTTGTCGGACGGTGCCGTTTTACCACGATATCGAGGTGTGTTCCGTGTCGTCCTCGGGCGATTCAGATGCGAAAGCGCCGAAGACGCGGGCGTGACCCGTCGTCTGGCGGCTTTGCAGTCTCGGCTCCGTTGCTAGTTCCGGCCGGTCCACCGACAGTGCAGCGGGCTTGGGCAACCCGCACGGCGCGACCGAGTCGATGCAACGAAAAAGAGCGAGCATGAACGTGCTTCTTGCCGCACGGCTCCCACTCGTCTTTCGGGAAGGTTGTGCCGTAGCGAGCTCGAACGCCGTCATCTCGGAGTGCAAAATAAGCGTGTTGGGGCGCCTGAAGGTGGCCTCCGCCGCACACAGACTGCGTCCGGCCCGCCGAGGGCGAGGACGGACGCGCAGTCGAACGATTACCTGGTTGATCCTGCCAGTAATCTTATGCTTGTCTCAAAGATTAAGCCATGCATGTCTAAGTACATGCCGAAATAAGGCGAAACCGCGAATGGCTCATTAAATCAGTTATGGTTCCTTAGATCGTTTCTTCCTACTTGGATAACTGTGGCAATTCTAGAGCTAATACATGCAGTGAGCCTGGAGCCCTTTGGGTAACGGGTGCTTTTATTAGACCAAGATCGATCGGGTTTCGGCCCGTATTGTGTGGTGACTCTGGATAACTTTGTGCTGATCGCATGGCCACGAGCCGGCGACGTTTCTTTCAAGTGTCTGCCTTATCAACTTTCGATGGTAGGTTACTTGCTTACCATGGTTGTTACGGGTAACGGAGAATCAGGGTTCGATTCCGGAGAGGGAGCCTGAGAAACGGCTACCACATCCAAGGAAGGCAGCAGGCGCGCAAATTACCCACTCCCGGCACGGGGAGGTAGTGACGAAAAATAACAATACGGGACTCTTTTGAGGCCCCGTAATTGAAATGAGTACACTCTAAATCCTTTAACGAGGATCAATTGGAGGGCAAGTCTGGTGCCAGCAGCCGCGGTAATTCCAGCTCCAATAGCGTATACTAAAGCTGCTGCGGTTAAAAAGCTCGTAGTTGGATCTCAGTTCCAGACGAGTAGTGCATCTACCCGATGCGACGGCTCGGACTGAACATCATGCCGGTTCTTTCTTGGTGCACTTCATTGTGTGCCTCGAGATGGCCGGTGCTTTTACTTTGAAAAAATTAGAGTGCTCAACGCAGGCGAGTCGCCTGAATAAACTTGCATGGAATAATAGAACAAGACCTCGTTTCTGTTCTGTTGGTTTTTGGAATACGAGGTAATGATTAAGAGGGACGGACGGGGGCATTCGTATTGCGGCGCTAGAGGTGAAATTCTTGGACCGTCGCAAGACGAACTACTGCGAAAGCATTTGCCAAGAATGTTTTCATTGATCAAGAACGAAAGTCAGAGGTTCGAAGGCGATCAGATACCGCCCTAGTTCTGACCATAAACGATGCCAACCAGCGATCCGCCTGAGTTACTCAAATGACTCGGCGGGCAGCTTCCGGGAAACCAAAGTATTTGGGTTCCGGGGGAAGTATGGTTGCAAAGCTGAAACTTAAAGGAATTGACGGAAGGGCACCACCAGGAGTGGAGCCTGCGGCTTAATTTGACTCAACACGGGAAAACTTACCCGGCCCGGACACTGGGAGGATTGACAGATTGAGAGCTCTTTCTTGATTCGGTGGATGGTGGTGCATGGCCGTTCTTAGTTGGTGGAGCGATTTGTCTGGTTAATTCCGATAACGAACGAGACTCTAGCCTATTAAATAGGTGCGGGGTTCCCAGCACCTTACAACCTTCTTAGAGGGACAAGCGGCTCCTAGCCGCACGAAACAGAGCAATAACAGGTCTGTGATGCCCTTAGATGTCCGGGGCCGCACGCGCGCTACACTGAAGGAAGCAGCGTGTCTTTATCCCTGTCTGAAAAGACTGGGTAACCCGTGGAACTTCTTTCGTGATTGGGATAGGGGCTTGCAATTGTTCCCCTTGAACGAGGAATTCCCAGTAAGCGCGAGTCATAAGCTCGCGTTGATTACGTCCCTGCCCTTTGTACACACCGCCCGTCGCTACTACCGATTGAATGATTTAGTGAGGTCTTCGGACCGATGTCCGGCGCGGCCTTTCGGTTGCGCCGGTCTGTTGGAAAGATGACCAAACTTGATCATTTAGAGGAAGTAAAAGTCGTAACAAGGTTTCCGTAGGTGAACCTGCGGAAGGATCATTAACGGATTGTGAAGGGTGAGCGCCTCAGCTGCGTCTGCGCCCGACACTTTCTGCCGCTGACCCCGTTTGGACGCGGGGTCGGCTTTTCCCCACGGGGCTGCCTGAATGTGGAGCGGCACCCCGTGACAAATTGTTGCGCCCAGCGGACGCCAACACCGCGACCTTGGACGGTCGGCCAGGTGGCGGACGCGGGTACAAACGGCGCAACGCACTCATAGGTCGGCTTTCGACCCGCCACTGCACCGTGGCTCGAAGCGCTCGAAATGCGCGACCCGACCGCTGCGGGACCGCCTAGTACTGTAAACAGGAGCGGCGGAGCGCGAACGGCGAGTCGTGGTTACGTCGGTAGAAGGCGAGGCTGCGCGTTCCCGAAACGCCAGCCGAGTGCCCTCCCGACCGTTCGAGCGTGCAAGAACGAGACCCGACAATCGCGCGGCGACTGCCAAGTACGAGAGGAACGGCACAAGCGTCGGCGGTCGGTCAAGGAACTGGCGATGTGACGGGTCCGCTGTGCACCAGTGCATACCGTCCCGCCGTCCGCGGCAAGCGCCTCCGCGTCCTCGGGTGACGGAGGCTGCCGGTCGGTTCTTGCAGGCGAGGGATCTCGCTGGCACCGGTTCGCGTTGACGCGCGGCCGGTCATGGCACGGCGATGCGACGGCCGAGGTGCGCAGTACTCGATGGAGGAACCGCACGCTCCGATGACCGTCCCGCCCTCCGCGGCGTATGCGTACCGACCGTAATGGTTGCAGCAGCGCCGGCCGGCTTTTGAATTCGCCACACGAAACACGGTGCGAGATCGCGGTTAGGGGAGCGTCGACGTTGCCAGGCGTTTTGCTTGCTGCCGAGGGAAAGGCGGCACGGCCACGTCGCGCTCGTCGCGATTAGCGGGTCTGCGCGCTTTGGGAAGGTGCCGCAACGACTTGCCGAAAGAGGAAGCACGGAAGAACGAGGGACTTGGACGTCCCGACAATTGAACGCACTTGCGGCCAGGCCCTTGCTGGCTTCGTTCTTCCGCCTCGAGTAGGCTCGTACGCGGCTCCGGCGCCGAAAGTGGTCCTTGGCACCGACTTCGGTGGACGTGGGAAGTGCCGCGCAAGTACGGCGCGCCTGGCTCCACCTGTTGGCTAAAGTAGGCAGCCGGATCGGCATTTTGGTGTGCGGTGGCAAACCGTGGATGCGAAAAAAGCTTGTGCGATTTCGTGGAACAAAAAGCGGGGGTCCCCCTTTTTATGCGGAGGAGACCGACCCGCCCGCCGTGGTGAACCGCGACGCCACGGTAAAAACGGGAGAGGCTTGTCGATGGGACCGTGCATCCCGCGCTCCACGGAGGCCGGGAGGCGGCCGCCCGAGGAAATGTGTAGCCGTCGAGGCCCGCATCTGCGTGCACTCTTATCCAAATGGGTGTACCGCAGGCATTTTCTGGTTAGGCGGGCCAATGAGAGCGAGCACACAACGATACCTACGGGTCCGGCTTGGAGAACCGGCTTCGACGCCTCCCGAGTATTTATAGAGGGGTGGACCACGAAAGCACTCGCAAGTAGCGGAAGCGAAACGCCGTCCGAAACACACCGTTTGCTCGATTTGCGGCAGCCGAAAAAGGCGCGGCAGAGTTTTGGAGTCCAAGCGTGCGCTGAAAAGCGCCCTTCTTGGCCACTG
>NW_027465141.1:25000-37500 GCF_043290135.1 Rhipicephalus microplus | reverse complement strand
GAAAACAGAGTGCCGCGCGTAACGAGGGGCGCGCGTGTTACAGAGAGATATGCCCAAACGCATGAAAGTGTACGCAGGTGTCCTAAGGCAGTTTTTTTTTTTTTCCTCATTTTGATGTCGCCCCGGCTGACGTGGTTTTCGTTTTTCCGTGCCGCCCCGGCTGACGCGGTTTTCGTTTTTCCGTGCCGCCCCGGCTGACGCAGTTTTTGCGCCGCCCCGGCTGACGCGGTTTTCGCGCCGCCCCGGCTGACGCGGTTCCGACTTTGCACTTTTTGGCTCACCCCGGCTGGCGGCCCACTCACTCGATCGCCAGGTCTGTTTGCCCCGGTGGTTCCACCGCCAGGCTTAAGCGCGAACTTTTTTTGTTTGTTTTCTTTTGATTAAGCGCAAGCTTTTTTCTTTGTTTTCTTTTGATTAAGCGCGGGCTTTTTTCTTTGTTTTTTTTGCATTCGCCCCGGCAGACGCGGTTTTTGCGCCGCCCCGGCTGACGCGGTTTTTGCCGCCCCGGCTGACGCAGTTCGGACTTAGCACTTTTCGGCTGTGCCTGGCTGGCGGCCCACTCACTCGATCGCCATGTCTGTTTGCCACAGTTTTCCCGGTGGTGCCGCACCCGGGCTCGCCCCGGCTGACGCGGTTTCGTGCCGCCCCGGCAGACGCGGTTTTCGCGCCGCCCCGGCTGACGCGGTTTCGTGCCGCCCCGGCAGACGCGGTTTTTTGCCGCCCCGGCTGACGCAGTTCGGACTTGGCACTTTTTGGCTGAGCCTTGCTGGCGGCCCACTCACTCGATCGCCATGTCTGTTTGCCACAGTTTTCCCGGTGGTGCCGCACCCGGGCTCGCCCCGGCAGACGCGTTTTTTTTTTCTTTCGCCCCGGCTGACGCAGTTTTCGCGCCGCCCCGGCAGACGCGGTTTTCGCGCCGCCCCGGCAGACGCGGTTTTTTGCGCCGCCCCGGCTGACGCAGTTCGGACTTGGCACTTTTTGGCTGAGCCTGGCTGGCGGCCCACTCACTCGATCGCCATGTCTGTTTGCCACAGTTTTCCCGGTGGTGCCGCACCCGGGCTCGCCCCGGCTGACGCAGTTTTCGCGCCGCCCCGGCTGACGCGGTTTCGTGCCGCCCCGGCAGACGCGGTTTTTTGCGCCGCCCCGGCTGACGCGGTTTTTTGCCGCCCCGGCTGACGCAGTTCGGACTTGGCACTTTTCGGCTGTGCCTGGCTGGCGGCCCACTCACTCGATCGCCATGTCTGTTTGCCACAGTTTTCCCGGTGGTGCCGCACCCGGGCTCGCCCCGGCAGACGCGTTTTTTTTTTTCTTTCGCCCCGGCTGACGCAGTTTTCGCGCCGCCCCGGCTGACGCGGTTTCGTGCCGCCCCGGCAGACGCGGTTTTTTGCGCCGCCCCGGCTGACGCGGTTTTTGCCGCCCCGGCTGACGCAGTTCGGACTTAGCACTTTTCGGCTGTGCCTGGCTGGCGGCCCACTCACTCGATCGCCATGTCTGTTTGCCACAGTTTTCCCGGTGGTGCCGCACCCGGGCTCGCCCCGGCTGACGCAGTTTTCGCGCCGCCCCGGCTGACGCGGTTTCGTGCCGCCCCGGCAGACGCGGTTTTCGCGCCGCCCCGGCTGACGCGGTTTCGTGCCGCCCCGGCAGACGCGGTTTTTTGCCGCCCCAGCTGACGCAGTTCGGACTTAGCACTTTTTGGCTGAGCCTTGCTGGCGGCCCACTCACTCGATCGCCATGTCTGTTTGCCACAGTTTTCCCGGTGGTGCCGCACCCGGGCTCGCCCCGGCAGACGCGTTTTTTTTTTTTCTTTCGCCCCGGCTGACGCAGTTTTCGCGCCGCCCCGGCAGACGCGGTTTTCGCGCCGCCCCGGCAGACGCGGTTTTTTGCGCCGCCCCGGCTGACGCGGTTTTTTGCCGCCCCGGCTGACGCAGTTCGGACTTGGCACTTTTTGGCTGAGCCTGGCTGGCGGCCCACTCACTCGATCGCCATGTCTGTTTGCCACAGTTTTCCCGGTGGTGCCGCACCCGGGCTCGCCCCGGCTGACGCAGTTTTCGCGCCGCCCGGCTGACGCGGTTTCGTGCCGCCCCGGCAGACGCGGTTTTTTGCGCCGCCCCGGCTGACGCGGTTTTTTGCCGCCCCGGCTGACACGGTTCGGACTTTGCACTTTTCGGCTGTGCCTGGCTGGCGGCCCACTCACTCGATCGCCATGTCTGTTTGCCACAGTTTTCCCGGTGGTGCCGCACCCGGGCTCGCCCCGGCAGACGCGTTTTTTTTTTTTTTTTCTTTCGCCCCGGCTGACGCAGTTTTCGCGCCGCCCCGGCTGACGCGGTTTCGTGCCGCCCCGGCAGACGCGGTTTTTTGCGCCGCCCCGGCTGACGTGGTTTTTGCCGCCCCGGCTGACGCAGTTCGGACTTTGCACTTTTTGGCTGAGCCTGGCTGGCGGCCCACTCACTCGATCGCCATGTCTGTTTGCCACAGTTTTCCCGGTGGTGCCGCACCCGGGCTCGCCCCGGCAGACGCGTTTTTTTTTTTTCCTTCGCCCCGGCAGACGTGGTTCCCCCCCCCCTCCGTCTTTCTTTTTGTTTTTTTTTTTTCGCCGCGGCTGAAGTGGATTTTTCGGTGCCTCGACGCCCCGGTAGTCGCGGTTTTTCCGTTTCCGCACGGCCCCGGCTGACGCTGCTCGGTCACAGTCGCCTTTTGTGGTGATTGCAGACTTCTTGAGCGCGGGTGTTTTTTTTTTTTGTTGTTGTTGTTGTTTTATTACGCATTCGCTCCAGCAGACGCTGTTTAGACTTTTTGTTTCCTCTTTTATCCTGCGACGAGGTGACGAGGTTTATTCGGTGCCCCGCCGCCCCGGCTGAAGTGATTTTTCCTGTCCCGTGCCGCCCCGGCTGACGCGGTTGGGACTTCGCGTTTGTTCGGCCGCCACGGGTTTTGGCGCACTCGCTCGGTTGCTTGTTGTTGCCACTTGTTGCGAACCCAGGTTTCTTGAGCGAGCGCCGGCGTTTTTTCTTCCTTTCTTTCTTTGTTCTATGTGTTAGCGAATCGGCCTTTAATATCACACGAGGACTCACAACCAACAATTTTCAGTTTGAAGTGTAAAAAATCTGCAGGTGTTGACGTAACTGACTTGCCCCGTACCCTTGAGTACATCCATGAAGTTCTCGTAGTACTACTAAATCGCATTATTCCAAGTGGAGAAATTCCCATAAACTTGCAAACCTCTACACGAAAATCGGTGCGCGTGATAAAGTTGAAAATTATCGTCCGATATCAAATGTGCCTTCTATAACACAAATTCTAGGAAAAAAAAAAAAACACTTGTTCGCCGTTTTCTGCGCCGTGACTGGCAGCACTCCGGCGAAGCGAAACGGGGTCGATTCGAGCACGATATCGGCGTCTTTCGACGTGCTCGCCGGCGACCGTCGCACGAGTACGTCGCACGAGCGCGTCTGCCGGGGCGCCGTTTGCGAAGCCGACGCAAAAGTGGGAACCGCCGCTCGGATGATCGCCGCTTTCGGCAGAGTGAGTGTTGGCACTCCGGGGAAGCGAAACAGCGTGAATGCGCCCACGAAATCGGCGTATTTTGAAGTGCCCGCCGGCGACCGTCGCACGAGTACGGTAAACCGCGTCAGCCGGGGCGTAGTTCGGGACGCCGACGAAAAAGTGGGAAGCGCAACTCGGATCTTCGCCGTTTTTGCAGGAGTGAGTGGCGGCCCTCCTGCGAGACCAAGAAGCATCGATTCGTGCACGAATTCGGCGCCTTTCGACGTGATCGCCGGCGACCGTCGCTCGAGTAGGGCAAACCGCGTCTGCCGGGGCGGGCTTCGGGACGCCGATGCGAAAGTGGGAAACGCTGCTCGGATGTTCGCCGTTTTTGGCCGAGTGAGTGCTGGCACTCGGGCGAAGCCAAACGGGGCCGATTACGGCACGATATCGGCGTCTTTCGACGTGCCCGCCGGCGACCGTCGCACGAGTACGGTAAACCGCGTCAGCCCGGGCGGAGTTCGGGACGCCGATGCGAAAGTGGAGAACGCCGCTCGGATCTTCGCCGTTTTTGGAGGAGTGAGTGGCGGCACTCCGGAGAAGCCAAGGAGCGCCAATTAGCGCACGATATCGGCGTCTTTCGACGCGCTCGCCGGCGACCGTCGCACGAGTAGGGCAAACCGCGTCTGCCGGGGCGGGGTTTACGACGCCGACGCAAAAGTGGGAACCGCCGCTCGGATGTTGGCCGTTTTTGGCAGAGTGAGTGCTGGCACTCCGGCGACGCGAAAGAGCGCGAATGCGCCCACGAAAGTGGCGTATTTGGACGTGCGTGACGGCGACCGCTGCAGGAGTACGAAAAACCACGTCAGCCGGGGCGAGCGACACACGGCGGTCTGGGTGCTTATCGCTGCTATTATAGGGGCACCCCGGCAGACGCAGAAAAAAAAAAAAAAATTTTCGACCTTCTTTTTTGCTGGTCGAGCTCGGGTAACCCAGGTCGCAATGGGAGCCGCGCACGAAAGCGGCGTCGCGAGACGCGTTCGCGGTCGCTAGTCGCACGAGCTCGGCAACCGCGTCAGCCGGCGCGGAGTTCGGGATGCCGACGGCTAAGTGGGTACCGCTGCTCGGATGTTCGCCGTTTTTGGCCGAGTGAGTGCTGGCACTCCGGTGAAGCCAAGGAGCGCCAATTCGTGCACGATATCGGCGTCTTTCGACGTGCCCGCCGGCCACCGCCGCACGAGTACGGCAAACCGCGTCTGCCGGGGCGGGGTTCGCGACGCGTACGCAATAGTGGGAACCGTCGCTCGGATGTTCGTCGTCTTTGGCCGAGCGAGTGCTGGCACTCCGGCGAAGCGAAACGGGGCCGATTCGGGCACGATATCGGCGTATTTCGACGTGCTCGCCGGCGACCGTCGCACGAGTACGGCAAAGCGCGTCTGCCGGGGCGAGGTTTGCGACGCCGACGAAAAAGTGGGAAGCGCCGCTCGGATCTTCGCCGTTTTTGCAGGAGTGAGTGGCGGCCCTCCTGCGAGACCAAGAAGCATCGACTCGCGCACGATATCGGTGTCTTTCGACGTGCCCGCCGGCCACCGCCGCACGAGTACGGCAAACCGCGTATGCCGGGGCGGGGTTGGCGACGCCGACGCAAAAGTGGGAACCGCCACTAGGATGTTCGCCGTTTTTGGCAGAGTGAGTGCTGGCACTCCGGCGAAGCGAAAGAGCGCGAATGCGCCCACGAAAGTGGCGTGTTTGGACGTGCTTGACGACGACCACCGCAGGAAAACGAAAAACCACGTCAGCCGGGGCGAGCGACCCATGGCGGTCTGGGTGCTTATCGCTGCTATTATAGGGGCACCCCGGCAGACGCAAAAAAAAAAAAAAATTTTTTTCGACATTCTTTTTTGCTCGTCGACCTCGGGTGACCCAGGTCGCAGTGGGAGCCGCGCACGAAAGCGGCGTCGCGAGACGGCTTCGCGGTCGCTAGTCGCACGAGCTCGGCAACCGCGTCTGCCGGGGCGGAGTTCGGGACGCCGACGGCTAAGTGGGAACCGCCGCTCGGATGTTCGCCGTTTGTGGCCGAGTGAGTGCTGGCACTCCGGCGAAGCCAAACGGGGCCGATTCCGGCACGATATCGGCGTCTTTCTACGTGCTCGCCGGCGACCGTCGCACGAGTACGGCAAAGTGCGTCTGCCGGGGCGGGGTTTGCGACGCGTACGCAATAGTGAGAACCGTCGCTCGGATGTTCGTCGTCTTTCGCCGAGCCAGTGCTGGCAATCCGGCGAAGCCGAACGGAGCCGATTCGGGCACGATATCGGCGTCTTTCCACGTGCTCGCCGGCGACCGTCGCACGAGTACGGTAAACCGCGTCAGCCGGGGCGGAGTTCGGGACGCCGATGCGAAAGTGGGAAGCGCCGCTCGGATCTTCGCCGTTTTTGGAGGAGTCAGTGGCGGCACTCCGGTGAAGCCAAGGTGCGCCAATTCGCGCACGATATCGGCGTCTTTCGACGTGCCCGCCGGCCACCGTCGCACGAGTACGGCAAACCTCGTCTGCCGGGGCGGGGTTTGCGACGCCGACGCAAAAGTGGGAACCGCCGCTCGGATGTTCGCCGTTTTTGGCAGAGTGAGTGCTGGCACTCCGGCGAAGCGAAAGAGCGCGAATGCGCCCACGAAAGTGGCGTGTTTGGACGTGCTTGACGACGACCACCGCAGGAAAACGAAAAACCACGTCAGCCGGGGCGAGCGACCCATGGCGGTCTGGGTGCTTATCGCTGCTATTATAGGGGCACCCCGGCAGACGCAAAAAAAAAAAAAAAATTTTTTTCGACATTCTTTTTTGCTCGTCGACCTCGGGTGACCCAGGTCGCAGTGGGAGCCGCGCACGAAAGCGGCGTCGCGAGACGGCTTCGCGGTCGCTAGTCGCACGAGCTCGGCAACCGCGTCTGCCGGGGCGGAGTTCGGGACGCCGACGGCTAAGTGGGAACCGCCGCTCGGATGTTCGCCGTTTGTGGCCGAGTGAGTGCTGGCACTCCGGCGAAGCCAAACGGGGCCGATTCCGGCACGATATCGGCGTCTTTCTACGTGCTCGCCGGCGACCGTCGCACGAGTACGGCAAAGTGCGTCTGCCGGGGCGGGGTTTGCGACGCGTACGCAATAGTGAGAACCGTCGCTCGGATGTTCGTCGTCTTTCGCCGAGCCAGTGCTGGCACTCCGGCGAAGCCGAACGGAGCCGATTCGGGCACGATATCGGCGTCTTTCCACGTGCTCGCCGGCGACCGTCGCACGAGTACGGTAAACCGCGTCAGCCGGGGCGGAGTTCGGGACGCCGATGCGAAAGTGGGAAGCGCCGCTCGGATCTTCGCCGTTTTTGGAGGAGTCAGTGGCGGCACTCCGGTGAAGCCAAGGTGCGCCAATTCGCGCACGATATCGGCGTCTTTCGACGTGCCCGCCGGCCACCGTCGCACGAGTACGGCAAACCTCGTCTGCCGGGGCGGGGTTTGCGACGCCGACGCAAAAGTGGGAACCGCCGCTCGGATGTTCGCCGTTTTTGGCAGAGTGAGTGCTGGCACTCCGGCGAAGCGAAAGAGCGTGAATGCGCCCACGAAAGTAGCGTATTTGGACGTGCTTGACGGCGACCGCCGCAGGAGTACGAAAAACCACGTCAGCCGGGGCGAGCGACCCACGGCGGTCTGGGTGCTTATCGCTGCTATTATAGGGGCACCCCGGCAGACGCAGAAAGAAAAAAAAAAATGGGGACATGGCGTGCGTCACCGTGCGGCTTCGCAGCGTTGCCGAAGTCGCCGAGCCCTTCGACTGAGCCGAACGGCGGACAGGGAACGTTGGTCGGCCGTTCTAACCTGTCGGTGCCACGCCGAGACGTCGTTAAGGAAAACCGCGTCGTGGGCCTCTACGACGCCGTCGAGTCGTTGTACGTTTGGTGTCCAGCGTGTCGGCGGCGAGTAGCGGACACGTCGTTCACGACTTCGGTCTTTCGCAGTCGACGCGAACTTGCGGAGAGTCGTGGTGCCTCACGTTTTCGGCAGAAACCGCGGCGGAATTTTCCCGTGCGTGCGCGCACGACCTCGGTGCTGTGCCGTCAGCGTAGTGTTGCACAAACTCGTGGCCTACCCAAGGTGCGGTACGTTTGCGGCCGTATCCTCGGTGGGAATTTCGTGAGTAGGGTCGCAAATTCTACGACCTCGGCGGGTTTGAGAGCGACGTAGACTTGTGGCACGCTCAACATGCCACACGTTTCGGGGCACACCCGCGGTGAAATTTTCTCGAGTACGCTCGTATTAGGGCCCAAGGAGGTCTGGGTACTTATCGCTGCTATTATGTGGGGGTTCTCGTGAGCGGCGTACGCGAAAGCGACCGGGTGTCTGATATGCGGCGGGCTTCGGCCTCGTCAAGCGTGTCCTCGGGTCTGCTCCAGGGGAATCCACGGCAGTCGTCTGCAGCCTCATCCGCTTGATGCGTTAGGGGCTGGTTGTCGGACGGTGCCGTTTTACCACGATATCGAGGTGTGTTCCGTGTCGTCCTCGGGCGATTCAGATGCGAAAGCGCCGAAGACGCGGGCGTGACCCGTCGTCTGGCGGCTTTGCAGTCTCGGCTCCGTTGCTAGTTCCGGCCGGTCCACCGACAGTGCAGCGGGCTTGGGCAACCCGCACGGCGCGACCGAGTCGATGCAACGAAAAAGAGCGAGCATGAACGTGCTTCTTGCCGCACGGCTCCCACTCGTCTTTCGGGAAGGTTGTGCCGTAGCGAGCTCGAACGCCGTCATCTCGGAGTGCAAAATAAGCGTGTTGGGGCGCCTGAAGGTGGCCTCCGCCGCACACAGACTGCGTCCGGCCCGCCGAGGGCGAGGACGGACGCGCAGTCGAACGATTACCTGGTTGATCCTGCCAGTAATCATATGCTTGTCTCAAAGATTAAGCCATGCATGTCTAAGTACATGCCGAAATAAGGCGAAACCGCGAATGGCTCATTAAATCAGTTATGGTTCCTTAGATCGTTTCTTCCTACTTGGATAACTGTGGCAATTCTAGAGCTAATACATGCAGTGAGCCTGGAGCCCTTTGGGTAACGGGTGCTTTTATTAGACCAAGATCGATCGGGTTTCGGCCCGTATTGTGTGGTGACTCTGGATAACTTTGTGCTGATCGCATGGCCACGAGCCGGCGACGTTTCTTTCAAGTGTCTGCCTTATCAACTTTCGATGGTAGGTTACTTGCTTACCATGGTTGTTACGGGTAACGGAGAATCAGGGTTCGATTCCGGAGAGGGAGCCTGAGAAACGGCTACCACATCCAAGGAAGGCAGCAGGCGCGCAAATTACCCACTCCCGGCACGGGGAGGTAGTGACGAAAAATAACAATACGGGACTCTTTTGAGGCCCCGTAATTGAAATGAGTACACTCTAAATCCTTTAACGAGGATCAATTGGAGGGCAAGTCTGGTGCCAGCAGCCGCGGTAATTCCAGCTCCAATAGCGTATACTAAAGCTGCTGCGGTTAAAAAGCTCGTAGTTGGATCTCAGTTCCAGACGAGTAGTGCATCTACCCGATGCGACGGCTCGGACTGAACATCATGCCGGTTCTTTCTTGGTGCACTTCATTGTGTGCCTCGAGATGGCCGGTGCTTTTACTTTGAAAAAATTAGAGTGCTCAACGCAGGCGAGTCGCCTGAATAAACTTGCATGGAATAATAGAACAAGACCTCGTTTCTGTTCTGTTGGTTTTTGGAATACGAGGTAATGATTAAGAGGGACGGACGGGGGCATTCGTATTGCGGCGCTAGAGGTGAAATTCTTGGACCGTCGCAAGACGAACTACTGCGAAAGCATTTGCCAAGAATGTTTTCATTGATCAAGAACGAAAGTCAGAGGTTCGAAGGCGATCAGATACCGCCCTAGTTCTGACCATAAACGATGCCAACCAGCGATCCGCCTGAGTTACTCAAATGACTCGGCGGGCAGCTTCCGGGAAACCAAAGTATTTGGGTTCCGGGGGAAGTATGGTTGCAAAGCTGAAACTTAAAGGAATTGACGGAAGGGCACCACCAGGAGTGGAGCCTGCGGCTTAATTTGACTCAACACGGGAAAACTTACCCGGCCCGGACACTGGGAGGATTGACAGATTGAGAGCTCTTTCTTGATTCGGTGGATGGTGGTGCATGGCCGTTCTTAGTTGGTGGAGCGATTTGTCTGGTTAATTCCGATAACGAACGAGACTCTAGCCTATTAAATAGGTGCGGGGTTCCCAGCACCTTACAACCTTCTTAGAGGGACAAGCGGCTCCTAGCCGCACGAAACAGAGCAATAACAGGTCTGTGATGCCCTTAGATGTCCGGGGCCGCACGCGCGCTACACTGAAGGAAGCAGCGTGTCTTTATCCCTGTCTGAAAAGACTGGGTAACCCGTGGAACTTCTTTCGTGATTGGGATAGGGGCTTGCAATTGTTCCCCTTGAACGAGGAATTCCCAGTAAGCGCGAGTCATAAGCTCGCGTTGATTACGTCCCTGCCCTTTGTACACACCGCCCGTCGCTACTACCGATTGAATGATTTAGTGAGGTCTTCGGACCGATGTCCGGCGCGGCCTTTCGGTTGCGCCGGTCTGTTGGAAAGATGACCAAACTTGATCATTTAGAGGAAGTAAAAGTCGTAACAAGGTTTCCGTAGGTGAACCTGCGGAAGGATCATTAACGGATTGTGAAGGGTGAGCGCCTCAGCTGCGTCTGCGCCCGACACTTTCTGCCGCTGACCCCGTTTGGACGCGGGGTCGGCTTTTCCCCACGGGGCTGCCTGAATGTGGAGCGGCACCCCGTGACAAATTGTTGCGCCCAGCGGACGCCAACACCGCGACCTTGGACGGTCGGCCAGGTGGCGGACGCGGGTACAAACGGCGCAACGCACTCATAGGTCGGCTTTCGACCCGCCACTGCACCGTGGCTCGAAGCGCTCGAAATGCGCGACCCGACCGCTGCGGGACCGCCTAGTACTGTAAACAGGAGCGGCGGAGCGCGAACGGCGAGTCGTGGTTACGTCGGTAGAAGGCGAGGCTGCGCGTTCCCGAAACGCCAGCCGAGTGCCCTCCCGACCGTTCGAGCGTGCAAGAACGAGACCCGACAATCGCGCGGCGACTGCCAAGTACGAGAGGAACGGCACAAGCGTCGGCGGTCGGTCAAGGAACTGGCGATGTGACGGGTCCGCTGTGCACCAGTGCATACCGTCCCGCCGTCCGCGGCAAGCGCCTCCGCGTCCTCGGGTGACGGAGGCTGCCGGTCGGTTCTTGCAGGCGAGGGATCTCGCTGGCACCGGTTCGCGTTGACGCGCGGCCGGTCATGGCACGGCGATGCGACGGCCGAGGTGCGCAGTACTCGATGGAGGAACCGCACGCTCCGATGACCGTCCCGCCTTCCGCGGCGTATGCGTACCGACCGTAATGGTTGCAGCAGCGCCGGCCGGCTTTTGAATTCGCCACACGAAACACGGTGCGAGATCGCGGTTAGGGGAGCGTCGACGTTGCCAGGCGTTTTGCTTGCTGCCGAGGGAAAGGCGGCACGGCCACGTCGCGCTCGTCGCGATTAGCGGGTCTGCGCGCTTTGGGAAGGTGCCGCAACGACTTGCCGAAAGAGGAAGCACGGAAGAACGAGGGACTTGGACGTCCCGACAATTGAACGCACTTGCGGCCAGGCCCTTGCTGGCTTCGTTCTTCCGCCTCGAGTAGGCTCGTACGCGGCTCCGGCGCCGAAAGTGGTCCTTGGCACCGACTTCGGTGGACGTGGGAAGTGCCGCGCAAGTACGGCGCGCCTGGCTCCACCTGTTGGCTAAAGTAGGCAGCCGGATCGGCATTTTGGTGTGCGGTGGCAAACCGTGGATGCGAAAAAAGCTTGTGCGATTTCGTGGAACAAAAAGCGGGGGTCCCCCTTTTTATGCGGAGGAGACCGACCCGCCCGCCGTGGTGAACCGCGACGCCACGGTAAAAACGGGAGAGGCTTGTCGATGGGACCGTGCATCCCGCGCTCCACGGAGGCCGGGAGGCGGCCGCCCGAGGAAATGTGTAGCCGTCGAGGCCCGCATCTGCGTGCACTCTTATCCAAATGGGTGTACCGCAGGCATTTTCTGGTTAGGCGGGCCAATGAGAGCGAGCACACAACGATACCTACGGGTCCGGCTTGGAGAACCGGCTTCGACGCCTCCCGAGTATTTATAGAGGGGTGGACCACGAAAGCACTCGCAAGTAGCGGAAGCGAAACGCCGTCCGAAACACACCGTTTGCTCGATTTGCGGCAGCCGAAAAAGGCGCGGCAGAGTTTTGGAGTCCAAGCGTGCGCTGAAAAGCGCCCTTCTTGGCCACTGTTTGGCCGAGTGCCAGAAACGTTTGGTTTTGACTGTACGGAATTGAACAAACACTTTTTCACGACTCTAAGCGGTGGATCACTCGGTTCTCGGGTCGATGAAGAACGCAGCCAGCTGCGAGACTTGGTGTGAATTGCAGGACACACTGAGCACTGATTCTTTGAACGCACATTGCGGCCTTGGGTCTTCCCTTGGCTTCGTCTGTCTGAGGGTCGGATCACATATCAAGAGAGCCTTCGGCGCACAAGGGAACGTGAGCCGTCGACTCGTTTTGACCGCGTCGGCAACACGGACAGCACGCTGAACACCTCACAGCGAGCGCCAACAGCGGCCACTCAAGGGCGAGACGGTGGCGACCGTCGTGCCAGAGCCCAACCGAAACGGGGGCGACCGACTGCATTGAGGATGTGGCACCTCGTTGAGACCGCCGCAGGACTTCGAGTCGGAAGGAAGCCTGCAGGGAAAGTGCGGTCGAGGTTGCGTACTCCTCTCTGCGACCGGGCGCGCAAGAGCTGCGAGAGCCACGGACGCGCAACTTTAACGCACGGTAAACACGAGGAGCGAAAGCCGGCCAGCAAAGCTTCTCCAGCCGTGCGCAAAGTGCGCGAGATCGCAGCCTTGCGTTGCGCTTGTTGCCCTCGAAGTAAGCAGGGTGTCCCGTAG
>NW_027465141.1:5000-17500 GCF_043290135.1 Rhipicephalus microplus | reverse complement strand
AGTTTTCCCGGTGGTGCCGCACCCGGGCTCGCCCCGGCAGACGCGTTTTTTTTTTTTCTTTCGCCCCGGCTGACGCAGTTTTCGCGCCGCCCCGGCTGACGCGGTTTCGTGCCGCCCCGGCAGACGCGGTTTTTTGCGCCGCCCCGGCTGACGCGGTTTTTGCCGCCCCGGCTGACGCAGTTCGGACTTAGCACTTTTCGGCTGTGCCTGGCTGGCGGCCCACTCACTCGATCGCCATGTCTGTTTGCCACAGTTTTCCCGGTGGTGCCGCACCCGGGCTCGCCCCGGCTGACGCAGTTTTCGCGCCGCCCCGGCTGACGCGGTTTCGTGCCGCCCCGGCAGACGCGGTTTTCGCGCCGCCCCGGCTGACGCGGTTTCGTGCCGCCCCGGCAGACGCGGTTTTTTGCCGCCCCAGCTGACGCAGTTCGGACTTAGCACTTTTTGGCTGAGCCTTGCTGGCGGCCCACTCACTCGATCGCCATGTCTGTTTGCCACAGTTTTCCCGGTGGTGCCGCACCCGGGCTCGCCCCGGCAGACGCGTTTTTTTTTTTCTTTCGCCCCGGCTGACGCAGTTTTCGCGCCGCCCCGGCAGACGCGGTTTTCGCGCCGCCCCGGCAGACGCGGTTTTTTGCGCCGCCCCGGCTGACGCGGTTTTTTGCCGCCCCGGCTGACGCAGTTCGGACTTGGCACTTTTTGGCTGAGCCTGGCTGGCGGCCCACTCACTCGATCGCCATGTCTGTTTGCCACAGTTTTCCCGGTGGTGCCGCACCCGGGCTCGCCCCGGCTGACGCAGTTTTCGCGCCGCCCCGGCTGACGCGGTTTCGTGCCGCCCCGGCAGACGCGGTTTTTTGCGCCGCCCCGGCTGACGCGGTTTTTTGCCGCCCCGGCTGACACGGTTCGGACTTTGCACTTTTCGGCTGTGCCTGGCTGGCGGCCCACTCACTCGATCGCCATGTCTGTTTGCCACAGTTTTCCCGGTGGTGCCGCACCCGGGCTCGCCCCGGCAGACGCGTTTTTTTTTTTTTTTTCTTTCGCCCCGGCTGACGCAGTTTTCGCGCCGCCCCGGCTGACGCGGTTTCGTGCCGCCCCGGCAGACGCGGTTTTTTGCGCCGCCCCGGCTGACGTGGTTTTTGCCGCCCCGGCTGACGCAGTTCGGACTTTGCACTTTTTGGCTGAGCCTGGCTGGCGGCCCACTCACTCGATCGCCATGTCTGTTTGCCACAGTTTTCCCGGTGGTGCCGCACCCGGGCTCGCCCCGGCAGACGCGTTTTTTTTTTTCCTTCGCCCCGGCAGACGTGGTTCCCCCCCCCCCCTCCGTCTTTCTTTTTGTTTTTTTTTTTCGCCGCGGCTGAAGTGGATTTTTCGGTGCCTCGACGCCCCGGTAGTCGCGGTTTTTCCGTTTCCGCACGGCCCCGGCTGACGCTGCTCGGTCACAGTCGCCTTTTGTGGTGATTGCAGACTTCTTGAGCGCGGGTGTTTTTTTTTTTTTGTTGTTGTTGTTGTTTTATTACGCATTCGCTCCAGCAGACGCTGTTTAGACTTTTTGTTTCCTCTTTTATCCTGCGACGAGGTGACGAGGTTTATTCGGTGCCCCGCCGCCCCGGCTGAAGTGATTTTTCCTGTCCCGTGCCGCCCCGGCTGACGCGGTTGGGACTTCGCGTTTGTTCGGCCGCCACGGGTTTTGGCGCACTCGCTCGGTTGCTTGTTGTTGCCACTTGTTGCGAACCCAGGTTTCTTGAGCGAGCGCGGGCGTTTTTTCTTCCTTTCTTTCTTTGTTCTATGTGTTAGCGAATCGGCCTTTAATATCACACGAGGACTCACAACCAACAATTTTCAGTTTGAAGTGTAAAAAATCTGCAGGTGTTGACGTAACTGACTTGCCCCGTACCCTTGAGTACATCCATGAAGTTCTCGTAGTACTACTAAATCGCATTATTCCAAGTGGAGAAATTCCCATAAACTTGCAAACCTCTACACGAAAATCGGTGCGCGTGATAAAGTTGAAAATTATCGTCCGATATCAAATGTGCCTTCTATAACACAAATTCTAGGAAAAAAAAAAAAAAAAACACTTGTTCGCCGTTTTCTGCGCCGTGACTGGCAGCACTCCGGCGAAGCGAAACGGGGTCGATTCGAGCACGATATCGGCGTCTTTCGACGTGCTCGCCGGCGACCGTCGCACGAGTACGTCGCACGAGCGCGTCTGCCGGGGCGCCGTTTGCGAAGCCGACGCAAAAGTGGGAACCGCCGCTCGGATGATCGCCGCTTTCGGCAGAGTGAGTGTTGGCACTCCGGGGAAGCGAAACAGCGTGAATGCGCCCACGAAATCGGCGTATTTTGAAGTGCCCGCCGGCGACCGTCGCACGAGTACGGTAAACCGCGTCAGCCGGGGCGTAGTTCGGGACGCCGACGAAAAAGTGGGAAGCGCAACTCGGATCTTCGCCGTTTTTGCAGGAGTGAGTGGCGGCCCTCCTGCGAGACCAAGAAGCATCGATTCGTGCACGAATTCGGCGCCTTTCGACGTGATCGCCGGCGACCGTCGCTCGAGTAGGGCAAACCGCGTCTGCCGGGGCGGGCTTCGGGACGCCGATGCGAAAGTGGGAAACGCTGCTCGGATGTTCGCCGTTTTTGGCCGAGTGAGTGCTGGCACTCGGGCGAAGCCAAACGGGGCCGATTACGGCACGATATCGGCGTCTTTCGACGTGCCCGCCGGCGACCGTCGCACGAGTACGGTAAACCGCGTCAGCCCGGGCGGAGTTCGGGACGCCGATGCGAAAGTGGAGAACGCCGCTCGGATCTTCGCCGTTTTTGGAGGAGTGAGTGGCGGCACTCCGGAGAAGCCAAGGAGCGCCAATTAGCGCACGATATCGGCGTCTTTCGACGCGCTCGCCGGCGACCGTCGCACGAGTAGGGCAAACCGCGTCTGCCGGGGCGGGGTTTACGACGCCGACGCAAAAGTGGGAACCGCCGCTCGGATGTTGGCCGTTTTTGGCAGAGTGAGTGCTGGCACTCCGGCGACGCGAAAGAGCGCGAATGCGCCCACGAAAGTGGCGTATTTGGACGTGCGTGACGGCGACCGCTGCAGGAGTACGAAAAACCACGTCAGCCGGGGCGAGCGACACACGGCGGTCTGGGTGCTTATCGCTGCTATTATAGGGGCACCCCGGCAGACGCAGAAAAAAAAAAAAATTTTCGACCTTCTTTTTTGCTGGTCGAGCTCGGGTAACCCAGGTCGCAATGGGAGCCGCGCACGAAAGCGGCGTCGCGAGACGCGTTCGCGGTCGCTAGTCGCACGAGCTCGGCAACCGCGTCAGCCGGCGCGGAGTTCGGGATGCCGACGGCTAAGTGGGTACCGCTGCTCGGATGTTCGCCGTTTTTGGCCGAGTGAGTGCTGGCACTCCGGTGAAGCCAAGGAGCGCCAATTCGTGCACGATATCGGCGTCTTTCGACGTGCCCGCCGGCCACCGCCGCACGAGTACGGCAAACCGCGTCTGCCGGGGCGGGGTTCGCGACGCGTACGCAATAGTGGGAACCGTCGCTCGGATGTTCGTCGTCTTTGGCCGAGCGAGTGCTGGCACTCCGGCGAAGCGAAACGGGGCCGATTCGGGCACGATATCGGCGTATTTCGACGTGCTCGCCGGCGACCGTCGCACGAGTACGGCAAAGCGCGTCTGCCGGGGCGAGGTTTGCGACGCCGACGAAAAAGTGGGAAGCGCCGCTCGGATCTTCGCCGTTTTTGCAGGAGTGAGTGGCGGCCCTCCTGCGAGACCAAGAAGCATCGACTCGCGCACGATATCGGTGTCTTTCGACGTGCCCGCCGGCCACCGCCGCACGAGTACGGCAAACCGCGTATGCCGGGGCGGGGTTGGCGACGCCGACGCAAAAGTGGGAACCGCCACTAGGATGTTCGCCGTTTTTGGCAGAGTGAGTGCTGGCACTCCGGCGAAGCGAAAGAGCGCGAATGCGCCCACGAAAGTGGCGTGTTTGGTGTGATGTGTGGTGCGCGTTCAAAGTGCGCGCCTTCGAAAAGTGCGCGTCACGGAAAAAAAAAAAAAAAAACAAAAGGAGAAATACCAGAGTGCACGTGCGGGGCTGCTTAAACAAGAATGACGACGTTAAAGAGCGTCGAGCACGAGGATGCGTGGCAGGACGTGAAGTAAACAAAAGGTAAAACATCCAATGGGCAGCGAACACGGAGATTTCAAGGCCCAATGGCTTGACACCACGAGACAGCAGTATCTCCAATGAGAACGAGACAAGTGGGCCAGAGCTGAAGCAGGAGCCTGAGCAGACCAGAGCAAGGGGAGTTCGAAGAAGACGGGGCAAGCGGAAGGTCGTCACCAGACCGGGCGCTGAAGATGGGCCGTCGGGCGTAGGACCCGAGCCTGCAGGTCTTCAACCGGCCGGGGCCTCCTGCCGTCGTGTTCCCGCTCCAAAGGACCGTGGCCATCCGGTCCTGAACTCCTTTCCAGGGCCTGCGGACTTTGGTTCCGGCAGGCGAGCTACAGCCGTCGGGCTCCGGGCCCGAGCTGTGCGCCCAGCTGCTTGACTAGGTCGACCCTGGTTCTCTGACGCGTCACCACCAGCCAGCGTTCTCTCGTCACAGACGGGTCCACACTCCTAAAGCCAGAGCCACCACGTTCCGGCCTGGTTTCTCGACGTGTCGTCAGCAGCCAGCGTTCCTTCATCCCCGTCCTGCCCGCGTCCTGAAGCCGGAATCACCGCGTTCCGGTTTGCTCATCGTCGGCGGAATTCAGCGTGTGGGTGAGACCGAACAGATATCTTGCGCTACTCCCATCACTCAGCCCCTTTCGAACGTTATGTTTAGTTACTGACTTTGAACGTTTTTGTTGGGTGTTTACAGATGTGTTTCGTCATGTCCTGTCAACTGTTTATTAAGTGTTTTGTTTTGTGAGGAATCTTTGCCTTTTTTACTTTTCAATTAAACTTTTTGTGTGTTTCTTGGAAACCGAACGGCTTTGTCCTTATTAACAAAACTCTCTGAGGCTCAGCCCGGGAGAAAAACAAATCAGCAACAAAGAACCCTGCATCACATTTGGACGTGCTTGACGACGACCACCGCAGGAAAACGAAAAACCACGTCAGCCGGGGCGAGCGACCCATGGCGGTCTGGGTGCTTATCGCTGCTATTATAGGGGCACCCCGGCAGACGCAAAAAAAAAAAAAAAATTTTTTTCGACATTCTTTTTTGCTCGTCGACCTCGGGTGACCCAGGTCGCAGTGGGAGCCGCGCACGAAAGCGGCGTCGCGAGACGGCTTCGCGGTCGCTAGTCGCACGAGCTCGGCAACCGCGTCTGCCGGGGCGGAGTTCGGGACGCCGACGGCTAAGTGGGAACCGCCGCTCGGATGTTCGCCGTTTGTGGCCGAGTGAGTGCTGGCACTCCGGCGAAGCCAAACGGGGCCGATTCCGGCACGATATCGGCGTCTTTCTACGTGCTCGCCGGCGACCGTCGCACGAGTACGGCAAAGTGCGTCTGCCGGGGCGGGGTTTGCGACGCGTACGCAATAGTGAGAACCGTCGCTCGGATGTTCGTCGTCTTTCGCCGAGCCAGTGCTGGCAATCCGGCGAAGCCGAACGGAGCCGATTCGGGCACGATATCGGCGTCTTTCCACGTGCTCGCCGGCGACCGTCGCACGAGTACGGTAAACCGCGTCAGCCGGGGCGGAGTTCGGGACGCCGATGCGAAAGTGGGAAGCGCCGCTCGGATCTTCGCCGTTTTTGGAGGAGTCAGTGGCGGCACTCCGGTGAAGCCAAGGTGCGCCAATTCGCGCACGATATCGGCGTCTTTCGACGTGCCCGCCGGCCACCGTCGCACGAGTACGGCAAACCTCGTCTGCCGGGGCGGGGTTTGCGACGCCGACGCAAAAGTGGGAACCGCCGCTCGGATGTTCGCCGTTTTTGGCAGAGTGAGTGCTGGCACTCCGGCGAAGCGAAAGAGCGCGAATGCGCCCACGAAAGTGGCGTGTTTGGACGTGCTTGACGACGACCACCGCAGGAAAACGAAAAACCACGTCAGCCGGGGCGAGCGACCCATGGCGGTCTGGGTGCTTATCGCTGCTATTATAGGGGCACCCCGGCAGACGCAAAAAAAAAAAAAAATTTTTTTCGACATTCTTTTTTGCTCGTCGACCTCGGGTGACCCAGGTCGCAGTGGGAGCCGCGCACGAAAGCGGCGTCGCGAGACGGCTTCGCGGTCGCTAGTCGCACGAGCTCGGCAACCGCGTCTGCCGGGGCGGAGTTCGGGACGCCGACGGCTAAGTGGGAACCGCCGCTCGGATGTTCGCCGTTTGTGGCCGAGTGAGTGCTGGCACTCCGGCGAAGCCAAACGGGGCCGATTCCGGCACGATATCGGCGTCTTTCTACGTGCTCGCCGGCGACCGTCGCACGAGTACGGCAAAGTGCGTCTGCCGGGGCGGGGTTTGCGACGCGTACGCAATAGTGAGAACCGTCGCTCGGATGTTCGTCGTCTTTCGCCGAGCCAGTGCTGGCACTCCGGCGAAGCCGAACGGAGCCGATTCGGGCACGATATCGGCGTCTTTCCACGTGCTCGCCGGCGACCGTCGCACGAGTACGGTAAACCGCGTCAGCCGGGGCGGAGTTCGGGACGCCGATGCGAAAGTGGGAAGCGCCGCTCGGATCTTCGCCGTTTTTGGAGGAGTCAGTGGCGGCACTCCGGTGAAGCCAAGGTGCGCCAATTCGCGCACGATATCGGCGTCTTTCGACGTGCCCGCCGGCCACCGTCGCACGAGTACGGCAAACCTCGTCTGCCGGGGCGGGGTTTGCGACGCCGACGCAAAAGTGGGAACCGCCGCTCGGATGTTCGCCGTTTTTGGCAGAGTGAGTGCTGGCACTCCGGCGAAGCGAAAGAGCGTGAATGCGCCCACGAAAGTAGCGTATTTGGACGTGCTTGACGGCGACCGCCGCAGGAGTACGAAAAACCACGTCAGCCGGGGCGAGCGACCCACGGCGGTCTGGGTGCTTATCGCTGCTATTATAGGGGCACCCCGGCAGACGCAGAAAGAAAAAAAAAAATGGGGACATGGCGTGCGTCACCGTGCGGCTTCGCAGCGTTGCCGAAGTCGCCGAGCCCTTCGACTGAGCCGAACGGCGGACAGGGAACGTTGGTCGGCCGTTCTAACCTGTCGGTGCCACGCCGAGACGTCGTTAAGGAAAACCGCGTCGTGGGCCTCTACGACGCCGTCGAGTCGTTGTACGTTTGGTGTCCAGCGTGTCGGCGGCGAGTAGCGGACACGTCGTTCACGACTTCGGTCTTTCGCAGTCGACGCGAACTTGCGGAGAGTCGTGGTGCCTCACGTTTTCGGCAGAAACCGCGGCGGAATTTTCCCGTGCGTGCGCGCACGACCTCGGTGCTGTGCCGTCAGCGTAGTGTTGCACAAACTCGTGGCCTACCCAAGGTGCGGTACGTTTGCGGCCGTATCCTCGGTGGGAATTTCGTGAGTAGGGTCGCAAATTCTACGACCTCGGCGGGTTTGAGAGCGACGTAGACTTGTGGCACGCTCAACATGCCACACGTTTCGGGGCACACCCGCGGTGAAATTTTCTCGAGTACGCTCGTATTAGGGCCCAAGGAGGTCTGGGTACTTATCGCTGCTATTATGTGGGGGTTCTCGTGAGCGGCGTACGCGAAAGCGACCGGGTGTCTGATATGCGGCGGGCTTCGGCCTCGTCAAGCGTGTCCTCGGGTCTGCTCCAGGGGAATCCACGGCAGTCGTCTGCAGCCTCATCCGCTTGATGCGTTAGGGGCTGGTTGTCGGACGGTGCCGTTTTACCACGATATCGAGGTGTGTTCCGTGTCGTCCTCGGGCGATTCAGATGCGAAAGCGCCGAAGACGCGGGCGTGACCCGTCGTCTGGCGGCTTTGCAGTCTCGGCTCCGTTGCTAGTTCCGGCCGGTCCACCGACAGTGCAGCGGGCTTGGGCAACCCGCACGGCGCGACCGAGTCGATGCAACGAAAAAGAGCGAGCATGAACGTGCTTCTTGCCGCACGGCTCCCACTCGTCTTTCGGGAAGGTTGTGCCGTAGCGAGCTCGAACGCCGTCATCTCGGAGTGCAAAATAAGCGTGTTGGGGCGCCTGAAGGTGGCCTCCGCCGCACACAGACTGCGTCCGGCCCGCCGAGGGCGAGGACGGACGCGCAGTCGAACGATTACCTGGTTGATCCTGCCAGTAATCATATGCTTGTCTCAAAGATTAAGCCATGCATGTCTAAGTACATGCCGAAATAAGGCGAAACCGCGAATGGCTCATTAAATCAGTTATGGTTCCTTAGATCGTTTCTTCCTACTTGGATAACTGTGGCAATTCTAGAGCTAATACATGCAGTGAGCCTGGAGCCCTTTGGGTAACGGGTGCTTTTATTAGACCAAGATCGATCGGGTTTCGGCCCGTATTGTGTGGTGACTCTGGATAACTTTGTGCTGATCGCATGGCCACGAGCCGGCGACGTTTCTTTCAAGTGTCTGCCTTATCAACTTTCGATGGTAGGTTACTTGCTTACCATGGTTGTTACGGGTAACGGAGAATCAGGGTTCGATTCCGGAGAGGGAGCCTGAGAAACGGCTACCACATCCAAGGAAGGCAGCAGGCGCGCAAATTACCCACTCCCGGCACGGGGAGGTAGTGACGAAAAATAACAATACGGGACTCTTTTGAGGCCCCGTAATTGAAATGAGTACACTCTAAATCCTTTAACGAGGATCAATTGGAGGGCAAGTCTGGTGCCAGCAGCCGCGGTAATTCCAGCTCCAATAGCGTATACTAAAGCTGCTGCGGTTAAAAAGCTCGTAGTTGGATCTCAGTTCCAGACGAGTAGTGCATCTACCCGATGCGACGGCTCGGACTGAACATCATGCCGGTTCTTTCTTGGTGCACTTCATTGTGTGCCTCGAGATGGCCGGTGCTTTTACTTTGAAAAAATTAGAGTGCTCAACGCAGGCGAGTCGCCTGAATAAACTTGCATGGAATAATAGAACAAGACCTCGTTTCTGTTCTGTTGGTTTTTGGAATACGAGGTAATGATTAAGAGGGACGGACGGGGGCATTCGTATTGCGGCGCTAGAGGTGAAATTCTTGGACCGTCGCAAGACGAACTACTGCGAAAGCATTTGCCAAGAATGTTTTCATTGATCAAGAACGAAAGTCAGAGGTTCGAAGGCGATCAGATACCGCCCTAGTTCTGACCATAAACGATGCCAACCAGCGATCCGCCTGAGTTACTCAAATGACTCGGCGGGCAGCTTCCGGGAAACCAAAGTATTTGGGTTCCGGGGGAAGTATGGTTGCAAAGCTGAAACTTAAAGGAATTGACGGAAGGGCACCACCAGGAGTGGAGCCTGCGGCTTAATTTGACTCAACACGGGAAAACTTACCCGGCCCGGACACTGGGAGGATTGACAGATTGAGAGCTCTTTCTTGATTCGGTGGATGGTGGTGCATGGCCGTTCTTAGTTGGTGGAGCGATTTGTCTGGTTAATTCCGATAACGAACGAGACTCTAGCCTATTAAATAGGTGCGGGGTTCCCAGCACCTTACAACCTTCTTAGAGGGACAAGCGGCTCCTAGCCGCACGAAACAGAGCAATAACAGGTCTGTGATGCCCTTAGATGTCCGGGGCCGCACGCGCGCTACACTGAAGGAAGCAGCGTGTCTTTATCCCTGTCTGAAAAGACTGGGTAACCCGTGGAACTTCTTTCGTGATTGGGATAGGGGCTTGCAATTGTTCCCCTTGAACGAGGAATTCCCAGTAAGCGCGAGTCATAAGCTCGCGTTGATTACGTCCCTGCCCTTTGTACACACCGCCCGTCGCTACTACCGATTGAATGATTTAGTGAGGTCTTCGGACCGATGTCCGGCGCGGCCTTTCGGTTGCGCCGGTCTGTTGGAAAGATGACCAAACTTGATCATTTAGAGGAAGTAAAAGTCGTAACAAGGTTTCCGTAGGTGAACCTGCGGAAGGATCATTAACGGATTGTGAAGGGTGAGCGCCTCAGCTGCGTCTGCGCCCGACACTTTCTGCCGCTGACCCCGTTTGGACGCGGGGTCGGCTTTTCCCCACGGGGCTGCCTGAATGTGGAGCGGCACCCCGTGACAAATTGTTGCGCCCAGCGGACGCCAACACCGCGACCTTGGACGGTCGGCCAGGTGGCGGACGCGGGTACAAACGGCGCAACGCACTCATAGGTCGGCTTTCGACCCGCCACTGCACCGTGGCTCGAAGCGCTCGAAATGCGCGACCCGACCGCTGCGGGACCGCCTAGTACTGTAAACAGGAGCGGCGGAGCGCGAACGGCGAGTCGTGGTTACGTCGGTAGAAGGCGAGGCTGCGCGTTCCCGAAACGCCAGCCGAGTGCCCTCCCGACCGTTCGAGCGTGCAAGAACGAGACCCGACAATCGCGCGGCGACTGCCAAGTACGAGAGGAACGGCACAAGCGTCGGCGGTCGGTCAAGGAACTGGCGATGTGACGGGTCCGCTGTGCACCAGTGCATACCGTCCCGCCGTCCGCGGCAAGCGCCTCCGCGTCCTCGGGTGACGGAGGCTGCCGGTCGGTTCTTGCAGGCGAGGGATCTCGCTGGCACCGGTTCGCGTTGACGCGCGGCCGGTCATGGCACGGCGATGCGACGGCCGAGGTGCGCAGTACTCGATGGAGGAACCGCACGCTCCGATGACCGTCCCGCCCTCCGCGGCGTATGCGTACCGACCGTAATGGTTGCAGCAGCGCCGGCCGGCTTTTGAATTCGCCACACGAAACACGGTGCGAGATCGCGGTTAGGGGAGCGTCGACGTTGCCAGGCGTTTTGCTTGCTGCCGAGGGAAAGGCGGCACGGCCACGTCGCGCTCGTCGCGATTAGCGGGTCTGCGCGCTTTGGGAAGGTGCCGCAACGACTTGCCGAAAGAGGAAGCACGGAAGAACGAGGGACTTGGACGTCCCGACAATTGAACGCACTTGCGGCCAGGCCCTTGCTGGCTTCGTTCTTCCGCCTCGAGTAGGCTCGTACGCGGCTCCGGCGCCGAAAGTGGTCCTTGGCACCGACTTCGGTGGACGTGGGAAGTGCCGCGCAAGTACGGCGCGCCTGGCTCCACCTGTTGGCTAAAGTAGGCAGCCGGATCGGCATTTTGGTGTGCGGTGGCAAACCGTGGATGCGAAAAAAGCTTGTGCGATTTCGTGGAACAAAAAGCGGGGGTCCCCCTTTTTATGCGGAGGAGACCGACCCGCCCGCCGTGGTGAACCGCGACGCCACGGTAAAAACGGGAGAGGCTTGTCGATGGGACCGTGCATCCCGCGCTCCACGGAGGCCGGGAGGCGGCCGCCCGAGGAAATGTGTAGCCGTCGAGGCCCGCATCTGCGTGCACTCTTATCCAAATGGGTGTACCGCAGGCATTTTCTGGTTAGGCGGGCCAATGAGAGCGAGCACACAACGATACCTACGGGTCCGGCTTGGAGAACCGGCTTCGACGCCTCCCGAGTATTTATAGAGGGGTGGACCACGAAAGCACTCGCAAGTAGCGGAAGCGAAACGCCGTCCGAAACACACCGTTTGCTCGATTTGCGGCAGCCGAAAAAGGCGCGGCAGAGTTTTGGAGTCCAAGCGTGCGCTGAAAAGCGCCCTTCTTGGCCACTGTTTGGCCGAGTGCCAGAAACGTTTGGTTTTGACTGTACGGAATTGAACAAACACTTTTTCACGACTCTAAGCGGTGGATCACTCGGTTCTCGGGTCGATGAAGAACGCAGCCAGCTGCGAGACTTGGTGTGAATTGCAGGACACACTGAGCACTGATTCTTTGAACGCACATTGCGGCCTTGGGTCTTCCCTTGGCTTCGTCTGTCTGAGGGTCGGATCACATATCAAGAGAGCCTTCGGCGCACAAGGGAACGTGAGCCGTCGACTCGTTTTGACCGCGTCGGCAACACGGACAGCACGCTGAACACCTCACAGCGAGCGCCAACAGCGGCCACTCAAGGGCGAGACGGTGGCGACCGTCGTGCCAGAGCCCAACCGAAACGGGGGCGACCGACTGCATTGAGGATGTGGCACCTCGTTGAGACCGCCGCAGGACTTCGAGTCGGAAGGAAGCCTGCAGGGAAAGTGCGGTCGAGGTTGCGTACTCCTCTCTGCGACCGGGCGCGCAAGAGCTGCGAGAGCCACGGACGCGCAACTTTAACGCACGGTAAACACGAGGAGCGAAAGCCGGCCAGCAAAGCTTCTCCAGCCGTGCGCAAAGTGCGCGAGATCGCAGCCTTGCGTTGCGCTTGTTGCCCTCGAAGTAAGCAGGGTGTCCCGTAGACCGGGCGCTCGAACACGCTGCGGGGCCGTGCCTCCTCCAGGCTTTGCCGCGCGAACAGGGAACGTTCGCGCGCAAAGCGCAGGGAGGTGAGGAGGCTGCGCCCGACGTTTGCGGTTCGCTGCGTACGCGGTTGATGCGGAGAGCACGGCGCGACGACTTGCCGCGAAGCGGAAAA
>NW_027465140.1:37500-44629 GCF_043290135.1 Rhipicephalus microplus | reverse complement strand
CCCCTATAATAGCAGCGATAAGCACCCAGACCGCCGTGGGTCGCTCGCCCCGGCTGACGTGGTTTTTCGTACTCCTGCGGCGGTCGCCGTCAAGCACGTCCAAATACGCTACTTTCGTGGGCGCATTCACGCTCTTTCGCTTCGCCGGAGTGCCAGCACTCACTCTGCCAAAAACGGCGAACATCCGAGCGGCGGTTCCCACTTTTGCGTCGGCGTCGCAAACCCCGCCCCGGCAGACGAGGTTTGCCGTACTCGTGCGACGGTGGCCGGCGGGCACGTCGAAAGACGCCGATATCGTGCGCGAATTGGCGCACCTTGGCTTCACCGGAGTGCCGCCACTGACTCCTCCAAAAACGGCGAAGATCCGAGCGGCGCTTCCCACTTTCGCATCGGCGTCCCGAACTCCGCCCCGGCTGACGCGGTTTACCGTACTCGTGCGACGGTCGCCGGCGAGCACGTGGAAAGACGCCGATATCGTGCCCGAATCGGCTCCGTTCGGCTTCGCCGGAGTGCCAGCACTGGCTCGGCGAAAGACGACGAACATCCGAGCGACGGTTCTCACTATTGCGTACGCGTCGCAAACCCCGCCCCGGCAGACGCACTTTGCCGTACTCGTGCGACGGTCGCCGGCGAGCACGTAGAAAGACGCCGATATCGTGCCGGAATCGGCCCCGTTTGGCTTCGCCGGAGTGCCAGCACTCACTCGGCCACAAACGGCGAACATCCGAGCGGCGGTTCCCACTTAGCCGTCGGCGTCCCGAACTCCGCCCCGGCAGACGCGGTTGCCGAGCTCGTGCGACTAGCGACCGCGAAGCCGTCTCGCGACGCCGCTTTCGTGCGCGGCTCCCACTGCGACCTGGGTCACCCGAGGTCGACGAGCAAAAAAGAATGTCGAAAAAAATTTTTTTTTTTTTGCGTCTGCCGGGGTGCCCCTATAATAGCAGCGATAAGCACCCAGACCGCCATGGGTCGCTCGCCCCGGCTGACGTGGTTTTTCGTTTTCCTGCGGTGGTCGTCGTCAAGCACGTCCAAACACGCCACTTTCGTGGGCGCATTCGCGCTCTTTCGCTTCCCGGAGTGCCAGCACTCACTCTGCCAAAAACGGCGAACATCCGAGCGGCGGTTCCACTTTTGCGTCGGCGTCGCAAACCCCGCCCCGGCAGACGAGGTTTGCCGTACTCGTGCGACGGTGGCCGGCGGGCACGTCGAAAGACGCCGATATCGTGCGCGAATTGGCGCACCATGGCTTCACCGGAGTGCCGCCACTGACTCCTCCAAAAACGGCGAAGATCCGAGCGGCGCTTCCCACTTTCGCATCGGCGTCCCGAACTCCGCCCCGGCTGACGCGGTTTACCGTACTCGTGCGACGGTCGCCGGCGAGCACGTGGAAAGACGCCGATATCGTGCCCGAATCGGCTCCGTTCGGCTTCGCCGGATTGCCAGCACTGGCTCGGCGAAAGACGACGAACATCCGAGCGACGGTTCTCACTATTGCGTACGCGTCGCAAACCCCGCCCCGGCAGACGCACTTTGCCGTACTCGTGCGACGGTCCGCCGGCGAGCACGTAGAAAGACGCCGATATCGTGCCGGAATCGGCCCCGTTTGGCTTCGCCGGAGTGCAGCACTCACTCGGCCACAAACGGCGAACATCCGAGCGGCGGTTCCCACTTAGCCGTCGGCGTCCCGAACTCCGCCCCGGCAGACGCGGTTGCCGAGCTCGTGCGACTAGCGACCGCGAAGCCGTCTCGCGACGCCGCTTTCGTGCGCGGCTCCCACTGCGACCTGGGTCACCCGAGGTCGACGAGCAAAAAGAATGTCGAAAAAAATTTTTTTTTTTTTTTTGCGTCTGCCGGGGTGCCCCTATAATAGCAGCGATAAGCACCCAGACCGCCATGGGTCGCTCGCCCCGGCTGACGTGGTTTTTCGTTTTCCTGCGGTGGTCGTCGTCAAGCACGTCCAAACACGCCACTTTCGTGGGCGCATTCGCGCTCTTTCGCTTCGCCGGAGTGCCAGCACTCACTCTGCCAAAAACGGCGAACATCCTAGTGGCGGTTCCACTTTTGCGTCGGCGTCGCCAACCCCGCCCCGGCATACGCGGTTTGCCGTACTCGTGCGGCGGTGGCCGGCGGGCACGTCGAAAGACACCGATATCGTGCGCGAGTCGATGCTTCTTGGTCTCGCAGGAGGGCCGCCACTCACTCCTGCAAAAACGGCGAAGATCTCGAGCGGCGCTTCCCACTTTTTCGTCGGCGTCGCAAACCTCGCCCCGGCAGACGCGCTTTGCCGTACTCGTGCGACGGTCGCCGGCGAGCACGTCGAAATACGCCGATATCGTGCCCGAATCGGCCCCCGTTTCGCTTCGCCGGAGTGCCAGCACTCGCTCGGCCAAAGACGACGAACATCCGAGCGACGGTTCCCCACTATTGCGTACGCGTCGCGAACCCCGCCCCGGCAGACGCGGTTTGCCGTACTCGTGCGGCGGTGGCCGGCGGGCACGTCGAAAGACGCCGATATCGTGCACGAATTGGCGCTCCCTTGGCTTCACCGGAGTGCCAGCACTCACTCGGCCAAAAACGGCGAACATCCGAGCAGCGGTACCCACTTAGCCGTCGGCATCCCGAACTCCGCGCCGGCTGACGCGGTTGCCGAGCTCGTGCGACTAGCGACCGCGAACGCGTCTCGCGACGCCGCTTTCGTGCGCGGCTCCCATTGCGACCTGGGTTACCCGAGCTCGACCAGCAAAAAAGAAGGTCGAAAATTTTTTTTTTTTTTTTCTGCGTCTGCCGGGGTGCCCCTATAATAGCAGCGATAAGCACCCAGACCGCCGTGTGTCGCTCGCCCCGGCTGACGTGGTTTTTCGTACTCCTGCAGCGGTCGCCGTCACGCACGTCCAAATACGCCACTTTCGTGGGCGCATTCGCGCTCTTTCGCGTCGCCGGAGTGCCAGCACTCACTCTGCCAAAAACGGCCAACATCCGAGCGGCGGTTCCCACTTTTGCGTCGGCGTCGTAAACCCCGCCCCGGCAGACGCGGTTTGCCCTACTCGTGCGACGGTCGCCGGCGAGCGCGTCGAAAGACGCCGATATCGTGCGCTAATTGGCGCTCCCTGGCTTCTCCGGAGTGCCGCCACTCACTCCTCCAAAAACGGCGAAGATCCGAGCGGCGTTCTCCACTTTCGCATCGGCGTCCCGAACTCCGCCCGGGCTGACGCGGTTTACCGTACTCGTGCGACGGTCGCCGGCGGGCACGTCGAAAGACGCCGATATCGTGCCGTAATCGGCCCCGTTTGGCTTCGCCCGTGTGCCAGCACTCACTCGGCCAAAAAACGGCGAACATCCGAGCAGCGTTTCCCACTTTCGCATCGGCGTCCCGAAGCCCGCCCCGGCAGACGCGGTTTGCCCTACTCGAGCGACGGTCGCCGGCGATCACGTCGAAAGGCGCCCGAATTCGTGCACGAATCGATGCTTCTTGGTCTCGCAGGAGGGCCGCACTCACTCCTGCAAAAACGGCGAAGATCCGAGTTGCGCTTCCCACTTTTTCGTCGGCGTCCCGAACTACGCCCCGGCTGACGCGGTTTACCGTACTCGTGCGACGGTCGCCGGCGGGCACTTCAAAATACGCCGATTTCGTGGGCGCATTCACGCTGTTTCGCTTCCCGGAGTGCCAACACTCACTCTGCCGAAAGCGGCGATCATCCGAGCGGCGGTTCCCACTTTTGCGTCGGCTTCGCAACGGCGCCCCGGCAGACGCGCTCGTGCGACGTACTCGTGCGACGGTCGCCGGCGAGCACGTCGAAAGACGCCGATATCGTGCTCGAATCGACCCGTTTCGCTTCGCCGGAGTGCTGCCAGTCACGGCGCAGAAAACGGCGAACAAGTGTTTTTTTTTTTTTTTTTTCCTAGAATTTGTGTTATAGAAGGCACATTTGATATCGGACGATAATTTTCAACTTTATCACGCGCACCGATTTTCGTGTAGAGGTTTGCAAGTTTATGGGAATTTCTCCACTTGGAATAATGCGATTTAGTAGTACTACGAGAACTTCATGGATGTACTCAAGGGTACGGGGCAAGTCAGTTACGTCAACACCTGCAGATTTTTTTACACTTCAACTGAAAATTGTTGGTTGTGAGTCCTCGTGTGATATTAAAGGCCGATTCGCTAACACATAGAACAAAGAAAGAAAGGAGAAAAAACGCCCGCGCTCGCTCAAGAAACCTGGGTTCGCAACAAGTGGCAACAACAAGCAACCGAGCGAGTGCGCCAAAACCCGTGGCGGCCGAACAAACGCGAAGTCCCAACCGCGTCAGCCGGGGCGGCACGGGACAGGAAAAATCACTTCAGCCGGGGCGGCGGGGCACCGAATAAACCTCGTCACCTCGTCGCAGGATAAAGAGGAAACAAAAAGTCTAAACAGCGTCTGCTGGAGCGAATGCGTAATAAAACAACAACAACAACAAAAAAAAAAAACACCCGCGCTCAAGAAGTCTGCAATCACCACAAAAGGCGACTGTGACCGAGCAGCGTCAGCCGGGGCCGTGCGGAAACGGAAAAACCGCGACTACCGGGGCGTCGAGGCACCGAAAAATCCACTTCAGCCGCGGCGAAAAAAAAAAACAAAAAGAAAGACGGAGGGGGGGGGGGAACCACGTCTGCCGGGGCGAAGGAAAAAAAAAACGCGTCTGCCGGGGCGAGCCGGGTGCGGCACCACCGGAAAACTGTGGCAAACAGACATGGCGATCGAGTGAGTGGGCCGCCAGCCAGGCTCAGCCAAAAAGTGCAAAGTCCGAACTGCGTCAGCCGGGGCGGCAAAAACCACGTCAGCCGGGGCGGCGCAAAAAACCGCGTCTGCCGGGGCGGCACGAAACCGCGTCAGCCGGGGCGGCGCGAAAACTGCGTCAGCCGGGGCGAAAGAAAAAAAAAAAAAAAACGCGTCTGCCGGGGCGAGCCCGGGTGCGGCACCACCGGGAAAACTGTGGCAAACAGACATGGCGATCGAGTGAGTGGGCCGCCAGCCAGGCACAGCCGAAAAGTGCAAAGTCCGAACCGTGTCAGCCGGGGCGGCAAAAAACCGCGTCAGCCGGGGCGGCGCAAAAAACCGCGTCTGCCGGGGCGGCACGAAACCGCGTCTGCCGGGGCGGCGCGAAAACTGCGTCAGCCGGGGCGAGCCCGGGTGCGGCACCACCGGGAAAACTGTGGCAAACAGACATGGCGATCGAGTGAGTGGGCCGCCAGCCAGGCTCAGCCAAAAAGTGCCAAGTCCGAACTGCGTCAGCCGGGGCGGCAAAAAACCGCGTCAGCCGGGGCGGCGCAAAAAACCGCGTCTGCCGGGGCGGCGCGAAAACCGCGTCTGCCGGGGCGGCGCGAAAACTGCGTCAGCCGGGGCGAAAGAAAAAAAAAAACGCGTCTGCCGGGGCGAGCCCGGGTGCGGCACCACCGGGAAAACTGTGGCAAACAGACATGGCGATCGAGTGAGTGGGCCGCCAGCAAGGCTCAGCCAAAAAGTGCTAAGTCCGAACTGCGTCAGCTGGGGCGGCAAAAAACCGCGTCTGCCGGGGCGGCACGAAACCGCGTCAGCCGGGGCGGCGCGAAAACCGCGTCTGCCGGGGCGGCACGAAACCGCGTCAGCCGGGGCGGCGCGAAAACTGCGTCAGCCGGGGCGAGCCCGGGTGCGGCACCACCGGGAAAACTGTGGCAAACAGACATGGCGATCGAGTGAGTGGGCCGCCAGCCAGGCACAGCCGAAAAGTGCTAAGTCCGAACTGCGTCAGCCGGGGCGGCAAAAACCGCGTCAGCCGGGGCGGCGCGAAAACCGCGTCTGCCGGGGCGGCACGAAACCGCGTCAGCCGGGGCGGCGCGAAAACTGCGTCAGCCGGGGCGAGCCCGGGTGCGGCACCACCGGGAAAACTGTGGCTAACAGACATGGCGATCGAGTGAGTGGGCCACCAGCCAGGCTCAGCCAAAAAGTGCTAAGTCCGAACTGCGTCAGCCGGGGCGGCAAAAACCGCGTCAGCCGGGGCGGCGCAAAAAACCGCGTCTGCCGGGGCGGCACGAAACCGCGTCAGCCGGGGCGGCGCGAAAACTGCGTCAGCCGGGGCGAAAGAAAAAAAAAAAACGCGTCTGCCGGGGCGAGCCCGGGTGCGGCACCACCGGGAAAACTGTGGCAAACAGACATGGCGATCGAGTGAGTGGGCCGCCAGCCAGGCACAGCCGAAAAGTGCCAAGTCCGAACTGCGTCAGCCGGGGCGGCAAAAAACCGCGTCAGCCGGGGCGGCGCAAAAAACCGCGTCTGCCGGGGCGGCACGAAACCGCGTCAGCCGGGGCGGCGCGAAAACTGCGTCAGCCGGGGCGAGCCCGGGTGCGGCACCACCGGGAAAACTGTGGCAAACAGACATGGCGATCGAGTGAGTGGGCCGCCAGCCAGGCTCAGCCAAAAAGTGCCAAGTCCGAACTGCGTCAGCCGGGGCGGCGCAAAAAACCGCGTCTGCCGGGGCGGCGCGAAAACCGCGTCTGCCGGGGCGGCGCGAAAACTGCGTCAGCCGGGGCGAAAGAAAAAAAAAACGCGTCTGCCGGGGCGGCAAAAAACCGCGTCTGCCGGGGCGGCACGAAACCGCGTCAGCCGGGGCGGCGCGAAAACCGCGTCTGCCGGGGCGGCACGAAACCGCGTCAGCCGGGGCGAGCCCGGGTGCGGCACCACCGGGAAAACTGTGGCAAACAGACATGGCGATCGAGTGAGTGGGCCGCCAGCCAGGCACAGCCGAAAAGTGCTAAGTCCGAACTGCGTCAGCCGGGGCGGCAAAAACCGCGTCAGCCGGGGCGGCGCAAAAACCGCGTCTGCCGGGGCGAATGCAAAAAAAACAAAGAAAAAAGCCCGCGCTTAATCAAAAGAAAACAAAGAAAAAAGCTTGCGCTTAATCAAAAGAAAACAAACAAAAAAAGTTCGCGCTTAAGCCTGGCGGTGGAACCACCGGGGCAAACAGACCTGGCGATCGAGTGAGTGGGCCGCCAGCCGGGGTGAGCCAAAAAGTGCAAAGTCGGAACCGCGTCAGCCGGGGCGGCGCGAAAACCGCGTCAGCCGGGGCGGCGCAAAAACTGCGTCAGCCGGGGCGGCACGGAAAAACGAAAACC
>NW_027465140.1:20000-30000 GCF_043290135.1 Rhipicephalus microplus | reverse complement strand
TTGCCACCGCACACCAAAATGCCGATCCGGCTGCCTACTTTAGCCAACAGGTGGAGCCAGGCGCGCCGTACTTGCGCGGCACTTCCCACGTCCACCGAAGTCGGTGCCAAGGACCACTTTCGGCGCCGGAGCCGCGTACGAGCCTACTCGAGGCGGAAGAACGAAGCCAGCAAGGGCCTGGCCGCAAGTGCGTTCAATTGTCGGGACGTCCAAGTCCCTCGTTCTTCCGTGCTTCCTCTTTCGGCAAGTCGTTGCGGCACCTTCCCAAAGCGCGCAGACCCGCTAATCGCGACGAGCGCGACGTGGCCGTGCCGCCTTTCCCTCGGCAGCAAGCAAAACGCCTGGCAACGTCGACGCTCCCCTAACCGCGATCTCGCACCGTGTTTCGTGTGGCGAATTCAAAAGCCGGCCGGCGCTGCTGCAACCATTACGGTCGGTACGCATACGCCGCGGAGGGCGGGACGGTCATCGGAGCGTGCGGTTCCTCCATCGAGTACTGCGCACCTCGGCCGTCGCATCGCCGTGCCATGACCGGCCGCGCGTCAACGCGAACCGGTGCCAGCGAGATCCCTCGCCTGCAAGAACCGACCGGCAGCCTCCGTCACCCGAGGACGCGGAGGCGCTTGCCGCGGACGGCGGGACGGTATGCACTGGTGCACAGCGGACCCGTCACATCGCCAGTTCCTTGACCGACCGCCGACGCTTGTGCCGTTCCTCTCGTACTTGGCAGTCGCCGCGCGATTGTCGGGTCTCGTTCTTGCACGCTCGAACGGTCGGGAGGGCACTCGGCTGGCGTTTCGGGAACGCGCAGCCTCGCCTTCTACCGACGTAACCACGACTCGCCGTTCGCGCTCCGCCGCTCCTGTTTACAGTACTAGGCGGTCCCGCAGCGGTCGGGTCGCGCATTTCGAGCGCTTCGAGCCACGGTGCAGTGGCGGGTCGAAAGCCGACCTATGAGTGCGTTGCGCCGTTTGTACCCGCGTCCGCCACCTGGCCGACCGTCCAAGGTCGCGGTGTTGGCGTCCGCTGGGCGCAACAATTTGTCACGGGGTGCCGCTCCACATTCAGGCAGCCCCGTGGGGAAAAGCCGACCCCGCGTCCAAACGGGGTCAGCGGCAGAAAGTGTCGGGCGCAGACGCAGCTGAGGCGCTCACCCTTCACAATCCGTTAATGATCCTTCCGCAGGTTCACCTACGGAAACCTTGTTACGACTTTTACTTCCTCTAAATGATCAAGTTTGGTCATCTTTCCAACAGACCGGCGCAACCGAAAGGCCGCGCCGGACATCGGTCCGAAGACCTCACTAAATCATTCAATCGGTAGTAGCGACGGGCGGTGTGTACAAAGGGCAGGGACGTAATCAACGCGAGCTTATGACTCGCGCTTACTGGGAATTCCTCGTTCAAGGGGAACAATTGCAAGCCCCTATCCCAATCACGAAAGAAGTTCCACGGGTTACCCAGTCTTTTCAGACAGGGATAAAGACACGCTGCTTCCTTCAGTGTAGCGCGCGTGCGGCCCCGGACATCTAAGGGCATCACAGACCTGTTATTGCTCTGTTTCGTGCGGCTAGGAGCCGCTTGTCCCTCTAAGAAGGTTGTAAGGTGCTGGGAACCCCGCACCTATTTAATAGGCTAGAGTCTCGTTCGTTATCGGAATTAACCAGACAAATCGCTCCACCAACTAAGAACGGCCATGCACCACCATCCACCGAATCAAGAAAGAGCTCTCAATCTGTCAATCCTCCCAGTGTCCGGGCCGGGTAAGTTTTCCCGTGTTGAGTCAAATTAAGCCGCAGGCTCCACTCCTGGTGGTGCCCTTCCGTCAATTCCTTTAAGTTTCAGCTTTGCAACCATACTTCCCCCGGAACCCAAATACTTTGGTTTCCCGGAAGCTGCCCGCCGAGTCATTTGAGTAACTCAGGCGGATCGCTGGTTGGCATCGTTTATGGTCAGAACTAGGGCGGTATCTGATCGCCTTCGAACCTCTGACTTTCGTTCTTGATCAATGAAAACATTCTTGGCAAATGCTTTCGCAGTAGTTCGTCTTGCGACGGTCCAAGAATTTCACCTCTAGCGCCGCAATACGAATGCCCCCGTCCGTCCCTCTTAATCATTACCTCGTATTCCAAAAACCAACAGAACAGAAACGAGGTCTTGTTCTATTATTCCATGCAAGTTTATTCAGGCGACTCGCCTGCGTTGAGCACTCTAATTTTTTCAAAGTAAAAGCACCGGCCATCTCGAGGCACACAATGAAGTGCACCAAGAAAGAACCGGCATGATGTTCAGTCCGAGCCGTCGCATCGGGTAGATGCACTACTCGTCTGGAACTGAGATCCAACTACGAGCTTTTTAACCGCAGCAGCTTTAGTATACGCTATTGGAGCTGGAATTACCGCGGCTGCTGGCACCAGACTTGCCCTCCAATTGATCCTCGTTAAAGGATTTAGAGTGTACTCATTTCAATTACGGGGCCTCAAAAGAGTCCCGTATTGTTATTTTTCGTCACTACCTCCCCGTGCCGGGAGTGGGTAATTTGCGCGCCTGCTGCCTTCCTTGGATGTGGTAGCCGTTTCTCAGGCTCCCTCTCCGGAATCGAACCCTGATTCTCCGTTACCCGTAACAACCATGGTAAGCAAGTAACCTACCATCGAAAGTTGATAAGGCAGACACTTGAAAGAAACGTCGCCGGCTCGTGGCCATGCGATCAGCACAAAGTTATCCAGAGTCACCACACAATACGGGCCGAAACCCGATCGATCTTGGTCTAATAAAAGCACCCGTTACCCAAAGGGCTCCAGGCTCACTGCATGTATTAGCTCTAGAATTGCCACAGTTATCCAAGTAGGAAGAAACGATCTAAGGAACCATAACTGATTTAATGAGCCATTCGCGGTTTCGCCTTATTTCGGCATGTACTTAGACATGCATGGCTTAATCTTTGAGACAAGCATATGATTACTGGCAGGATCAACCAGGTAATCGTTCGACTGCGCGTCCGTCCTCGCCCTCGGCGGGCCGGACGCAGTCTGTGTGCGGCGGAGGCCACCTTCAGGCGCCCCAACACGCTTATTTTGCACTCCGAGATGACGGCGTTCGAGCTCGCTACGGCACAACCTTCCCGAAAGACGAGTGGGAGCCGTGCGGCAAGAAGCACGTTCATGCTCGCTCTTTTTCGTTGCATCGACTCGGTCGCGCCGTGCGGGTTGCCCAAGCCCGCTGCACTGTCGGTGGACCGGCCGGAACTAGCAACGGAGCCGAGACTGCAAAGCCGCCAGACGACGGGTCACGCCCGCGTCTTCGGCGCTTTCGCATCTGAATCGCCCGAGGACGACACGGAACACACCTCGATATCGTGGTAAAACGGCACCGTCCGACAACCAGCCCCTAACGCATCAAGCGGATGAGGCTGCAGACGACTGCCGTGGATTCCCCTGGAGCAGACCCGAGGACACGCTTGACGAGGCCGAAGCCCGCCGCATATCAGACACCCGGTCGCTTTCGCGTACGCCGCTCACGAGAACCCCCACATAATAGCAGCGATAAGTACCCAGACCTCCTTGGGCCCTAATACGAGCGTACTCGAGAAAATTTCACCGCGGGTGTGCCCCGAAACGTGTGGCATGTTGAGCGTGCCACAAGTCTACGTCGCTCTCAAACCCGCCGAGGTCGTAGAATTTGCGACCCTACTCACGAAATTCCCACCGAGGATACGGCCGCAAACGTACCGCACCTTGGGTAGGCCACGAGTTTGTGCAACACTACGCTGACGGCACAGCACCGAGGTCGTGCGCGCACGCACGGGAAAATTCCGCCGCGGTTTCTGCCGAAAACGTGAGGCACCACGACTCTCCGCAAGTTCGCGTCGACTGCGAAAGACCGAAGTCGTGAACGACGTGTCCGCTACTCGCCGCCGACACGCTGGACACCAAACGTACAACGACTCGACGGCGTCGTAGAGGCCCACGACGCGGTTTTCCTTAACGACGTCTCGGCGTGGCACCGACAGGTTAGAACGGCCGACCAACGTTCCCTGTCCGCCGTTCGGCTCAGTCGAAGGGCTCGGCGACTTCGGCAACGCTGCGAAGCCGCACGGTGACGCACGCCATGTCCCCATTTTTTTTTTTCTTTCTGCGTCTGCCGGGGTGCCCCTATAATAGCAGCGATAAGCACCCAGACCGCCGTGGGTCGCTCGCCCCGGCTGACGTGGTTTTTCGTACTCCTGCGGCGGTCGCCGTCAAGCACGTCCAAATACGCTACTTTCGTGGGCGCATTCACGCTCTTTCGCTTCGCCGGAGTGCCAGCACTCACTCTGCCAAAAACGGCGAACATCCGAGCGGCGGTTCCCACTTTTGCGTCGGCGTCGCAAACCCCGCCCCGGCAGACGAGGTTTGCCGTACTCGTGCGACGGTGGCCGGCGGGCACGTCGAAAGACGCCGATATCGTGCGCGAATTGGCGCACCTTGGCTTCACCGGAGTGCCGCCACTGACTCCTCCAAAAACGGCGAAGATCCGAGCGGCGCTTCCCACTTTCGCATCGGCGTCCCGAACTCCGCCCCGGCTGACGCGGTTTACCGTACTCGTGCGACGGTCGCCGGCGAGCACGTGGAAAGACGCCGATATCGTGCCCGAATCGGCTCCGTTCGGCTTCGCCGGAGTGCCAGCACTGGCTCGGCGAAAGACGACGAACATCCGAGCGACGGTTCTCACTATTGCGTACGCGTCGCAAACCCCGCCCCGGCAGACGCACTTTGCCGTACTCGTGCGACGGTCGCCGGCGAGCACGTAGAAAGACGCCGATATCGTGCCGGAATCGGCCCCGTTTGGCTTCGCCGGAGTGCCAGCACTCACTCGGCCACAAACGGCGAACATCCGAGCGGCGGTTCCCACTTAGCCGTCGGCGTCCCGAACTCCGCCCCGGCAGACGCGGTTGCCGAGCTCGTGCGACTAGCGACCGCGAAGCCGTCTCGCGACGCCGCTTTCGTGCGCGGCTCCCACTGCGACCTGGGTCACCCGAGGTCGACGAGCAAAAAAGAATGTCGAAAAAAATTTTTTTTTTTTTTGCGTCTGCCGGGGTGCCCCTATAATAGCAGCGATAAGCACCCAGACCGCCATGGGTCGCTCGCCCCGGCTGACGTGGTTTTTCGTTTTCCTGCGGTGGTCGTCGTCAAGCACGTCCAAACACGCCACTTTCGTGGGCGCATTCGCGCTCTTTCGCTTCGCCGGAGTGCCAGCACTCACTCTGCCAAAAACGGCGAACATCCGAGCGGCGGTTCCCACTTTTGCGTCGGCGTCGCAAACCCCGCCCCGGCAGACGAGGTTTGCCGTACTCGTGCGACGGTGGCCGGCGGGCACGTCGAAAGACGCCGATATCGTGCGCGAATTGGCGCACCTTGGCTTCACCGGAGTGCCGCCACTGACTCCTCCAAAAACGGCGAAGATCCGAGCGGCGCTTCCCACTTTCGCATCGGCGTCCCGAACTCCGCCCCGGCTGACGCGGTTTACCGTACTCGTGCGACGGTCGCCGGCGAGCACGTGGAAAGACGCCGATATCGTGCCCGAATCGGCTCCGTTCGGCTTCGCCGGATTGCCAGCACTGGCTCGGCGAAAGACGACGAACATCCGAGCGACGGTTCTCACTATTGCGTACGCGTCGCAAACCCCGCCCCGGCAGACGCACTTTGCCGTACTCGTGCGACGGTCGCCGGCGAGCACGTAGAAAGACGCCGATATCGTGCCGGAATCGGCCCCGTTTGGCTTCGCCGGAGTGCCAGCACTCACTCGGCCACAAACGGCGAACATCCGAGCGGCGGTTCCCACTTAGCCGTCGGCGTCCCGAACTCCGCCCCGGCAGACGCGGTTGCCGAGCTCGTGCGACTAGCGACCGCGAAGCCGTCTCGCGACGCCGCTTTCGTGCGCGGCTCCCACTGCGACCTGGGTCACCCGAGGTCGACGAGCAAAAAAGAATGTCGAAAAAAATTTTTTTTTTTTTTTGCGTCTGCCGGGGTGCCCCTATAATAGCAGCGATAAGCACCCAGACCGCCATGGGTCGCTCGCCCCGGCTGACGTGGTTTTTCGTTTTCCTGCGGTGGTCGTCGTCAAGCACGTCCAAACACGCCACTTTCGTGGGCGCATTCGCGCTCTTTCGCTTCGCCGGAGTGCCAGCACTCACTCTGCCAAAAACGGCGAACATCCTAGTGGCGGTTCCCACTTTTGCGTCGGCGTCGCCAACCCCGCCCCGGCATACGCGGTTTGCCGTACTCGTGCGGCGGTGGCCGGCGGGCACGTCGAAAGACACCGATATCGTGCGCGAGTCGATGCTTCTTGGTCTCGCAGGAGGGCCGCCACTCACTCCTGCAAAAACGGCGAAGATCCGAGCGGCGCTTCCCACTTTTTCGTCGGCGTCGCAAACCTCGCCCCGGCAGACGCGCTTTGCCGTACTCGTGCGACGGTCGCCGGCGAGCACGTCGAAATACGCCGATATCGTGCCCGAATCGGCCCCGTTTCGCTTCGCCGGAGTGCCAGCACTCGCTCGGCCAAAGACGACGAACATCCGAGCGACGGTTCCCACTATTGCGTACGCGTCGCGAACCCCGCCCCGGCAGACGCGGTTTGCCGTACTCGTGCGGCGGTGGCCGGCGGGCACGTCGAAAGACGCCGATGTCGTGCACGAATTGGCGCTCCTTGGCTTCACCGGAGTGCCAGCACTCACTCGGCCAAAAACGGCGAACATCCGAGCAGCGGTACCCACTTAGCCGTCGGCATCCCGAACTCCGCGCCGGCTGACGCGGTTGCCGAGCTCGTGCGACTAGCGACCGCGAACGCGTCTCGCGACGCCGCTTTCGTGCGCGGCTCCCATTGCGACCTGGGTTACCCGAGCTCGACCAGCAAAAAAGAAGGTCGAAAATTTTTTTTTTTTTTCTGCGTCTGCCGGGGTGCCCCTATAATAGCAGCGATAAGCACCCAGACCGCCGTGTGTCGCTCGCCCCGGCTGACGTGGTTTTTCGTACTCCTGCAGCGGTCGCCGTCACGCACGTCCAAATACGCCACTTTCGTGGGCGCATTCGCGCTCTTTCGCGTCGCCGGAGTGCCAGCACTCACTCTGCCAAAAACGGCCAACATCCGAGCGGCGGTTCCCACTTTTGCGTCGGCGTCGTAAACCCCGCCCCGGCAGACGCGGTTTGCCCTACTCGTGCGACGGTCGCCGGCGAGCGCGTCGAAAGACGCCGATATCGTGCGCTAATTGGCGCTCCCTGGCTTCTCCGGAGTGCCGCCACTCACTCCTCCAAAAACGGCGAAGATCCGAGCGGCGTTCTCCACTTTCGCATCGGCGTCCCGAACTCCGCCCGGGCTGACGCGGTTTACCGTACTCGTGCGACGGTCGCCGGCGGGCACGTCGAAAGACGCCGATATCGTGCCGTAATCGGCCCCGTTTGGCTTCGCCCGTGTGCCAGCACTCACTCGGCCAAAAACGGCGAACATCCGAGCAGCGTTTCCCACTTTCGCATCGGCGTCCCGAAGCCCGCCCCGGCAGACGCGGTTTGCCCTACTCGAGCGACGGTCGCCGGCGATCACGTCGAAAGGCGCCGAATTCGTGCACGAATCGATGCTTCTTGGTCTCGCAGGAGGGCCGCCACTCACTCCTGCAAAAACGGCGAAGATCCGAGTTGCGCTTCCCACTTTTTCGTCGGCGTCCCGAACTACGCCCCGGCTGACGCGGTTTACCGTACTCGTGCGACGGTCGCCGGCGGGCACTTCAAAATACGCCGATTTCGTGGGCGCATTCACGCTGTTTCGCTTCCCCGGAGTGCCAACACTCACTCTGCCGAAAGCGGCGATCATCCGAGCGGCGGTTCCCACTTTTGCGTCGGCTTCGCAAACGGCGCCCCGGCAGACGCGCTCGTGCGACGTACTCGTGCGACGGTCGCCGGCGAGCACGTCGAAAGACGCCGATATCGTGCTCGAATCGACCCCGTTTCGCTTCGCCGGAGTGCTGCCAGTCACGGCGCAGAAAACGGCGAACAAGTGTTTTTTTTTTTTTTTTTCCTAGAATTTGTGTTATAGAAGGCACATTTGATATCGGACGATAATTTTCAACTTTATCACGCGCACCGATTTTCGTGTAGAGGTTTGCAAGTTTATGGGAATTTCTCCACTTGGAATAATGCGATTTAGTAGTACTACGAGAACTTCATGGATGTACTCAAGGGTACGGGGCAAGTCAGTTACGTCAACACCTGCAGATTTTTTACACTTCAAACTGAAAATTGTTGGTTGTGAGTCCTCGTGTGATATTAAAGGCCGATTCGCTAACACATAGAACAAAGAAAGAAAGGAAGAAAAAACGCCCGCGCTCGCTCAAGAAACCTGGGTTCGCAACAAGTGGCAACAACAAGCAACCGAGCGAGTGCGCCAAAACCCGTGGCGGCCGAACAAACGCGAAGTCCCAACCGCGTCAGCCGGGGCGGCACGGGACAGGAAAAATCACTTCAGCCGGGGCGGCGGGGCACCGAATAAACCTCGTCACCTCGTCGCAGGATAAAAGAGGAAACAAAAAGTCTAAACAGCGTCTGCTGGAGCGAATGCGTAATAAAACAACAACAACAACAAAAAAAAAAAACACCCGCGCTCAAGAAGTCTGCAATCACCACAAAAGGCGACTGTGACCGAGCAGCGTCAGCCGGGGCCGTGCGGAAACGGAAAAACCGCGACTACCGGGGCGTCGAGGCACCGAAAAATCCACTTCAGCCGCGGCGAAAAAAAAAAACAAAAAGAAAGACGGAGGGGGGGGGGGGAACCACGTCTGCCGGGGCGAAGGAAAAAAAAAAACGCGTCTGCCGGGGCGAGCCCGGGTGCGGCACCACCGGGAAAACTGTGGCAAACAGACATGGCGATCGAGTGAGTGGGCCGCCAGCCAGGCTCAGCCAAAAAGTGCAAAGTCCGAACTGCGTCAGCCGGGGCGGCAAAAACCACGTCAGCCGGGGCGGCGCAAAAAACCGCGTCTGCCGGGGCGGCACGAAACCGCGTCAGCCGGGGCGGCGCGAAAACTGCGTCAGCCGGGGCGAAAGAAAAAAAAAAAAAAAACGCGTCTGCCGGGGCGAGCCCGGGTGCGGCACCACCGGGAAAACTGTGGCAAACAGACATGGCGATCGAGTGAGTGGGCCGCCAGCCAGGCACAGCCGAAAAGTGCAAAGTCCGAACCGTGTCAGCCGGGGCGGCAAAAAACCGCGTCAGCCGGGGCGGCGCAAAAAACCGCGTCTGCCGGGGCGGCACGAAACCGCGTCTGCCGGGGCGGCGCGAAAACTGCGTCAGCCGGGGCGAGCCCGGGTGCGGCACCACCGGGAAAACTGTGGCAAACAGACATGGCGATCGAGTGAGTGGGCCGCCAGCCAGGCTCAGCCAAAAAGTGCCAAGTCCGAACTGCGTCAGCCGGGGCGGCAAAAAACCGCGTCAGCCGGGGCGGCGCAAAAAACCGCGTCTGCCGGGGCGGCGCGAAAACCGCGTCTGCCGGGGCGGCGCGAAAACTGCGTCAGCCGGGGCGAAAGAAAAAAAAAAACGCGTCTGCCGGGGCGAGCCCGGGTGCGGCACCACCGGGAAAACTGTGGCAAACAGACATGGCGATCGAGTGAGTGGGCCGCCAGCAAGGCTCAGCCAAAAAGTGCTAAGTCCGAACTGCGTCAGCTGGGGCGGCAAAAAACCGCGTCTGCCGGGGCGGCACGAAACCGCGTCAGCCGGGGCGGCGCGAAAACCGCGTCTGCCGGGGCGGCACGAAACCGCGTCAGCCGGGGCGGCGCGAAAACTGCGTCAGCCGGGGCGAGCCCGGGTGCGGCACCACCGGGAAAACTGTGGCAAACAGACATGGCGATCGAGTGAGTGGGCCGCCAGCCAGGCACAGCCGAAAAGTGCTAAGTCCGAACTGCGTCAGCCGGGGCGGCAAAAACCGCGTCAGCCGGGGCGGCGCGAAAACCGCGTCTGCCGGGGCGGCACGAAACCGCGTC
>NW_027465140.1:0-12500 GCF_043290135.1 Rhipicephalus microplus | reverse complement strand
CAACCGCGTACGCAGCGAACCGCAAACGTCGGGCGCAGCCTCCTCACCTCCTGCGCTTTGCGCGCGAACGTTCCCTGTTCGCGCGGACAAAGCCTGGAGAGGCACGGCCCCGCAGCGTGTTTCGAGCGCCCGGTCTACGGGACACCCTGCTTACTTCGAGGGCAACAAGCGCAACGCAAGGCTGCGATCTCGCGCACTTTGCGCACGCTGGAGAAGCTTTGCTGGCCGGCTTTCGCTCCTCGTGTTTACCGTGCGTTAAGTTGCGCGTCCGTGGCTCTCGCGAGCTCTTGCGCGCCCGGTCGCAGAGAGGAGTACGCAACCTCGACCGCACTTTCCCTGCAGGCTTCCTTCCGACTCGAAGTCCTGCGGCGGTCTCAACGAGGTGCCACATCCTCAATGCAGTCGGTCGCCCCCGTTTCGGTTGGGCTCTGCACGACGGTCGCCACCGTCTCGCCCTTGAGTGGCCGCTGTTGGCGCTCGCTGTGAGGTGTTCAGCGTGCTGTCCGTGTTGCCGACGCGGTCAAAACGAGTCGACCGGCTCACGTTCCCTTGTGCGCCGAAGGCTCTCTTGATATGTGATCCGACCCTCAGACAGACGAAGCCAAGGGAAGACCCAAGGCCGCAATGTGCGTTCAAAGAATCAGTGCTCAGTGTGTCCTGCAATTCACACCAAGTCTCGCAGCTGGCTGCGTTCTTCATCGACCCGAGAACCGAGTGATCCACCGCTTAGAGTCGTGAAAAAGTGTTTGTTCAATTCCGTACAGTCAAAACCAAACGTTTCTGGCACTCGGCCAAACAGTGGCCAAGAAGGGCGCTTTTCAGCGCACGCTTGGACTCCAAAACTCTGCCGCGCCTTTTTCGGCTGCCGCAAATCGAGCAAACGGTGTGTTTCGGACGGCGTTTCGCTTCCGCTACTTGCGAGTGCTTTCGTGGTCCACCCCTCTATAAATACTCGGGAGGCGTCGAAGCCGGTTCTCCAAGCCGGACCCGTAGGTATCGTTGTGTGCTCGCTCTCATTGGCCCGCCTAACCAGAAAATGCCTGCGGTACACCCATTTGGATAAGAGTGCACGCAGATGCGGGCCTCGACGGCTACACATTTCCTCGGGCGGCCGCCTCCCGGCCTCCGTGGAGCGCGGGATGCACGGTCCCATCGACAAGCCTCTCCCGTTTTTACCGTGGCGTCGCGGTTCACCACGGCGGGCGGGTCGGTCTCCTTCGCATAAAAAGGGGGACCCCCGCTTTTTGTTCCACGAAATCGCACAAGCTTTTTTCGCATCCACGGTTTGCCACCGCACACCAAAATGCCGATCCGGCTGCCTACTTTAGCCAACAGGTGGAGCCAGGCGCGCCGTACTTGCGCGGCACTTCCCACGTCCACCGAAGTCGGTGCCAAGGACCACTTTCGGCGCCGGAGCCGCGTACGAGCCTACTCGAGGCGGAAGAACGAAGCCAGCAAGGGCCTGGCCGCAAGTGCGTTCAATTGTCGGGACGTCCAAGTCCCTCGTTCTTCCGTGCTTCCTCTTTCGGCAAGTCGTTGCGGCACCTTCCCAAAGCGCGCAGACCCGCTAATCGCGACGAGCGCGACGTGGCCGTGCCGCCTTTCCCTCGGCAGCAAGCAAAACGCCTGGCAACGTCGACGCTCCCCTAACCGCGATCTCGCACCGTGTTTCGTGTGGCGAATTCAAAAGCCGGCCGGCGCTGCTGCAACCATTACGGTCGGTACGCATACGCCGCGGAGGGCGGGACGGTCATCGGAGCGTGCGGTTCCTCCATCGAGTACTGCGCACCTCGGCCGTCGCATCGCCGTGCCATGACCGGCCGCGCGTCAACGCGAACCGGTGCCAGCGAGATCCCTCGCCTGCAAGAACCGACCGGCAGCCTCCGTCACCCGAGGACGCGGAGGCGCTTGCCGCGGACGGCGGGACGGTATGCACTGGTGCACAGCGGACCCGTCACATCGCCAGTTCCTTGACCGACCGCCGACGCTTGTGCCGTTCCTCTCGTACTTGGCAGTCGCCGCGCGATTGTCGGGTCTCGTTCTTGCACGCTCGAACGGTCGGGAGGGCACTCGGCTGGCGTTTCGGGAACGCGCAGCCTCGCCTTCTACCGACGTAACCACGACTCGCCGTTCGCGCTCCGCCGCTCCTGTTTACAGTACTAGGCGGTCCCGCAGCGGTCGGGTCGCGCATTTCGAGCGCTTCGAGCCACGGTGCAGTGGCGGGTCGAAAGCCGACCTATGAGTGCGTTGCGCCGTTTGTACCCGCGTCCGCCACCTGGCCGACCGTCCAAGGTCGCGGTGTTGGCGTCCGCTGGGCGCAACAATTTGTCACGGGGTGCCGCTCCACATTCAGGCAGCCCCGTGGGGAAAAGCCGACCCCGCGTCCAAACGGGGTCAGCGGCAGAAAGTGTCGGGCGCAGACGCAGCTGAGGCGCTCACCCTTCACAATCCGTTAATGATCCTTCCGCAGGTTCACCTACGGAAACCTTGTTACGACTTTTACTTCCTCTAAATGATCAAGTTTGGTCATCTTTCCAACAGACCGGCGCAACCGAAAGGCCGCGCCGGACATCGGTCCGTAGACCTCACTAAATCATTCAATCGGTAGTAGCGACGGGCGGTGTGTACAAAGGGCAGGGACGTAATCAACGCGAGCTTATGACTCGCGCTTACTGGGAATTCCTCGTTCAAGGGGAACAATTGCAAGCCCCTATCCCAATCACGAAAGAAGTTCCACGGGTTACCCAGTCTTTTCAGACAGGGATAAAGACACGCTGCTTCCTTCAGTGTAGCGCGCGTGCGGCCCCGGACATCTAAGGGCATCACAGACCTGTTATTGCTCTGTTTCGTGCGGCTAGGAGCCGCTTGTCCCTCTAAGAAGGTTGTAAGGTGCTGGGAACCCCGCACCTATTTAATAGGCTAGAGTCTCGTTCGTTATCGGAATTAACCAGACAAATCGCTCCACCAACTAAGAACGGCCATGCACCACCATCCACCGAATCAAGAAAGAGCTCTCAATCTGTCAATCCTCCCAGTGTCCGGGCCGGGTAAGTTTTCCCGTGTTGAGTCAAATTAAGCCGCAGGCTCCACTCCTGGTGGTGCCCTTCCGTCAATTCCTTTAAGTTTCAGCTTTGCAACCATACTTCCCCCGGAACCCAAATACTTTGGTTTCCCGGAAGCTGCCCGCCGAGTCATTTGAGTAACTCAGGCGGATCGCTGGTTGGCATCGTTTATGGTCAGAACTAGGGCGGTATCTGATCGCCTTCGAACCTCTGACTTTCGTTCTTGATCAATGAAAACATTCTTGGCAAATGCTTTCGCAGTAGTTCGTCTTGCGACGGTCCAAGAATTTCACCTCTAGCGCCGCAATACGAATGCCCCCGTCCGTCCCTCTTAATCATTACCTCGTATTCCAAAAACCAACAGAACAGAAACGAGGTCTTGTTCTATTATTCCATGCAAGTTTATTCAGGCGACTCGCCTGCGTTGAGCACTCTAATTTTTTCAAAGTAAAAGCACCGGCCATCTCGAGGCACACAATGAAGTGCACCAAGAAAGAACCGGCATGATGTTCAGTCCGAGCCGTCGCATCGGGTAGATGCACTACTCGTCTGGAACTGAGATCCAACTACGAGCTTTTTAACCGCAGCAGCTTTAGTATACGCTATTGGAGCTGGAATTACCGCGGCTGCTGGCACCAGACTTGCCCTCCAATTGATCCTCGTTAAAGGATTTAGAGTGTACTCATTTCAATTACGGGGCCTCAAAAGAGTCCCGTATTGTTATTTTTCGTCACTACCTCCCCGTGCCGGGAGTGGGTAATTTGCGCGCCTGCTGCCTTCCTTGGATGTGGTAGCCGTTTCTCAGGCTCCCTCTCCGGAATCGAACCCTGATTCTCCGTTACCCGTAACAACCATGGTAAGCAAGTAACCTACCATCGAAAGTTGATAAGGCAGACACTTGAAAGAAACGTCGCCGGCTCGTGGCCATGCGATCAGCACAAAGTTATCCAGAGTCACCACACAATACGGGCCGAAACCCGATCGATCTTGGTCTAATAAAAGCACCCGTTACCCAAAGGGCTCCAGGCTCACTGCATGTATTAGCTCTAGAATTGCCACAGTTATCCAAGTAGGAAGAAACGATCTAAGGAACCATAACTGATTTAATGAGCCATTCGCGGTTTCGCCTTATTTCGGCATGTACTTAGACATGCATGGCTTAATCTTTGAGACAAGCATATGATTACTGGCAGGATCAACCAGGTAATCGTTCGACTGCGCGTCCGTCCTCGCCCTCGGCGGGCCGGACGCAGTCTGTGTGCGGCGGAGGCCACCTTCAGGCGCCCCAACACGCTTATTTTGCACTCCGAGATGACGGCGTTCGAGCTCGCTACGGCACAACCTTCCCGAAAGACGAGTGGGAGCCGTGCGGCAAGAAGCACGTTCATGCTCGCTCTTTTTCGTTGCATCGACTCGGTCGCGCCGTGCGGGTTGCCCAAGCCCGCTGCACTGTCGGTGGACCGGCCGGAACTAGCAACGGAGCCGAGACTGCAAAGCCGCCAGACGACGGGTCACGCCCGCGTCTTCGGCGCTTTCGCATCTGAATCGCCCGAGGACGACACGGAACACACCTCGATATCGTGGTAAAACGGCACCGTCCGACAACCAGCCCCTAACGCATCAAGCGGATGAGGCTGCAGACGACTGCCGTGGATTCCCCTGGAGCAGACCCGAGGACACGCTTGACGAGGCCGAAGCCCGCCGCATATCAGACACCCGGTCGCTTTCGCGTACGCCGCTCACGAGAACCCCCACATAATAGCAGCGATAAGTACCCAGACCTCCTTGGGCCCTAATACGAGCGTACTCGAGAAAATTTCACCGCGGGTGTGCCCCGAAACGTGTGGCATGTTGAGCGTGCCACAAGTCTACGTCGCTCTCAAACCCGCCGAGGTCGTAGAATTTGCGACCCTACTCACGAAATTCCCACCGAGGATACGGCCGCAAACGTACCGCACCTTGGGTAGGCCACGAGTTTGTGCAACACTACGCTGACGGCACAGCACCGAGGTCGTGCGCGCACGCACGGGAAAATTCCGCCGCGGTTTCTGCCGAAAACGTGAGGCACCACGACTCTCCGCAAGTTCGCGTCGACTGCGAAAGACCGAAGTCGTGAACGACGTGTCCGCTACTCGCCGCCGACACGCTGGACACCAAACGTACAACGACTCGACGGCGTCGTAGAGGCCCACGACGCGGTTTTCCTTAACGACGTCTCGGCGTGGCACCGACAGGTTAGAACGGCCGACCAACGTTCCCTGTCCGCCGTTCGGCTCAGTCGAAGGGCTCGGCGACTTCGGCAACGCTGCGAAGCCGCACGGTGACGCACGCCATGTCCCCATTTTTTTTTTTTCTTTCTGCGTCTGCCGGGGTGCCCCTATAATAGCAGCGATAAGCACCCAGACCGCCGTGGGTCGCTCGCCCCGGCTGACGTGGTTTTTCGTACTCCTGCGGCGGTCGCCGTCAAGCACGTCCAAATACGCTACTTTCGTGGGCGCATTCACGCTCTTTCGCTTCGCCGGAGTGCCAGCACTCACTCTGCCAAAAACGGCGAACATCCGAGCGGCGGTTCCCACTTTTGCGTCGGCGTCGCAAACCCCGCCCCGGCAGACGAGGTTTGCCGTACTCGTGCGACGGTGGCCGGCGGGCACGTCGAAAGACGCCGATATCGTGCGCGAATTGGCGCACCTTGGCTTCACCGGAGTGCCGCCACTGACTCCTCCAAAAACGGCGAAGATCCGAGCGGCGCTTCCCACTTTCGCATCGGCGTCCCGAACTCCGCCCCGGCTGACGCGGTTTACCGTACTCGTGCGACGGTCGCCGGCGAGCACGTGGAAAGACGCCGATATCGTGCCCGAATCGGCTCCGTTCGGCTTCGCCGGAGTGCCAGCACTGGCTCGGCGAAAGACGACGAACATCCGAGCGACGGTTCTCACTATTGCGTACGCGTCGCAAACCCCGCCCCGGCAGACGCACTTTGCCGTACTCGTGCGACGGTCGCCGGCGAGCACGTAGAAAGACGCCGATATCGTGCCGGAATCGGCCCCGTTTGGCTTCGCCGGAGTGCCAGCACTCACTCGGCCACAAACGGCGAACATCCGAGCGGCGGTTCCCACTTAGCCGTCGGCGTCCCGAACTCCGCCCCGGCAGACGCGGTTGCCGAGCTCGTGCGACTAGCGACCGCGAAGCCGTCTCGCGACGCCGCTTTCGTGCGCGGCTCCCACTGCGACCTGGGTCACCCGAGGTCGACGAGCAAAAAAGAATGTCGAAAAAAATTTTTTTTTTTTTTTGCGTCTGCCGGGGTGCCCCTATAATAGCAGCGATAAGCACCCAGACCGCCATGGGTCGCTCGCCCCGGCTGACGTGGTTTTTCGTTTTCCTGCGGTGGTCGTCGTCAAGCACGTCCAAACACGCCACTTTCGTGGGCGCATTCGCGCTCTTTCGCTTCGCCGGAGTGCCAGCACTCACTCTGCCAAAAACGGCGAACATCCGAGCGGCGGTTCCCACTTTTGCGTCGGCGTCGCAAACCCCGCCCCGGCAGACGAGGTTTGCCGTACTCGTGCGACGGTGGCCGGCGGGCACGTCGAAAGACGCCGATATCGTGCGCGAATTGGCGCACCTTGGCTTCACCGGAGTGCCGCCACTGACTCCTCCAAAAACGGCGAAGATCCGAGCGGCGCTTCCCACTTTCGCATCGGCGTCCCGAACTCCGCCCCGGCTGACGCGGTTTACCGTACTCGTGCGACGGTCGCCGGCGAGCACGTGGAAAGACGCCGATATCGTGCCCGAATCGGCTCCGTTCGGCTTCGCCGGATTGCCAGCACTGGCTCGGCGAAAGACGACGAACATCCGAGCGACGGTTCTCACTATTGCGTACGCGTCGCAAACCCCGCCCCGGCAGACGCACTTTGCCGTACTCGTGCGACGGTCGCCGGCGAGCACGTAGAAAGACGCCGATATCGTGCCGGAATCGGCCCCGTTTGGCTTCGCCGGAGTGCCAGCACTCACTCGGCCACAAACGGCGAACATCCGAGCGGCGGTTCCCACTTAGCCGTCGGCGTCCCGAACTCCGCCCCGGCAGACGCGGTTGCCGAGCTCGTGCGACTAGCGACCGCGAAGCCGTCTCGCGACGCCGCTTTCGTGCGCGGCTCCCACTGCGACCTGGGTCACCCGAGGTCGACGAGCAAAAAAGAATGTCGAAAAAAATTTTTTTTTTTTTTTTGCGTCTGCCGGGGTGCCCCTATAATAGCAGCGATAAGCACCCAGACCGCCATGGGTCGCTCGCCCCGGCTGACGTGGTTTTTCGTTTTCCTGCGGTGGTCGTCGTCAAGCACGTCCAAACACGCCACTTTCGTGGGCGCATTCGCGCTCTTTCGCTTCGCCGGAGTGCCAGCACTCACTCTGCCAAAAACGGCGAACATCCTAGTGGCGGTTCCCACTTTTGCGTCGGCGTCGCCAACCCCGCCCTGGCATACGCGGTTTGCCGTACTCGTGCGGCGGTGGCCGGCGGGCACGTCGAAAGACACCGATATCGTGCGCGAGTCGATGCTTCTTGGTCTCGCAGGAGGGCCGCCACTCACTCCTGCAAAAACGGCGAAGATCCGAGCGGCGCTTCCCACTTTTTCGTCGGCGTCGCAAACCTCGCCCCGGCAGACGCGCTTTGCCGTACTCGTGCGACGGTCGCCGGCGAGCACGTCGAAATACGCCGATATCGTGCCCGAATCGGCCCCGTTTCGCTTCGCCGGAGTGCCAGCACTCGCTCGGCCAAAGACGACGAACATCCGAGCGACGTTTCCCACTATTGCGTACGCGTCGCGAACCCCGCCCCGGCAGACGCGGTTTGCCGTACTCGTGCGGCGGTGGCCGGCGGGCACGTCGAAAGACGCCGATATCGTGCACGAATTGGCGCTCCTTGGCTTCACCGGAGTGCCAGCACTCACTCGGCCAAAAACGGCGAACATCCGAGCAGCGGTACCCACTTAGCCGTCGGCATCCCGAACTCCGCGCCGGCTGACGCGGTTGCCGAGCTCGTGCGACTAGCGACCGCGAACGCGTCTCGCGACGCCGCTTTCGTGCGCGGCTCCCATTGCGACCTGGGTTACCCGAGCTCGACCAGCAAAAAAGAAGGTCGAAAATTTTTTTTTTTTTTTCTGCGTCTGCCGGGGTGCCCCTATAATAGCAGCGATAAGCACCCAGACCGCCGTGTGTCGCTCGCCCCGGCTGACGTGGTTTTTCGTACTCCTGCAGCGGTCGCCGTCACGCACGTCCAAATACGCCACTTTCGTGGGCGCATTCGCGCTCTTTCGCGTCGCCGGAGTGCCAGCACTCACTCTGCCAAAAACGGCCAACATCCGAGCGGCGGTTCCCACTTTTGCGTCGGCGTCGTAAACCCCGCCCCGGCAGACGCGGTTTGCCCTACTCGTGCGACGGTCGCCGGCGAGCGCGTCGAAAGACGCCGATATCGTGCGCTAATTGGCGCTCCTTGGCTTCTCCGGAGTGCCGCCACTCACTCCTCCAAAAACGGCGAAGATCCGAGCGGCGTTCTCCACTTTCGCATCGGCGTCCCGAACTCCGCCCGGGCTGACGCGGTTTACCGTACTCGTGCGACGGTCGCCGGCGGGCACGTCGAAAGACGCCGATATCGTGCCGTAATCGGCCCCGTTTGGCTTCGCCCGAGTGCCAGCACTCACTCGGCCAAAAACGGCGAACATCCGAGCAGCGTTTCCCACTTTCGCATCGGCGTCCCGAAGCCCGCCCCGGCAGACGCGGTTTGCCCTACTCGAGCGACGGTCGCCGGCGATCACGTCGAAAGGCGCCGAATTCGTGCACGAATCGATGCTTCTTGGTCTCGCAGGAGGGCCGCCACTCACTCCTGCAAAAACGGCGAAGATCCGAGTTGCGCTTCCCACTTTTTCGTCGGCGTCCCGAACTACGCCCCGGCTGACGCGGTTTACCGTACTCGTGCGACGGTCGCCGGCGGGCACTTCAAAATACGCCGATTTCGTGGGCGCATTCACGCTGTTTCGCTTCCCCGGAGTGCCAACACTCACTCTGCCGAAAGCGGCGATCATCCGAGCGGCGGTTCCCACTTTTGCGTCGGCTTCGCAAACGGCGCCCCGGCAGACGCGCTCGTGCGACGTACTCGTGCGACGGTCGCCGGCGAGCACGTCGAAAGACGCCGATATCGTGCTCGAATCGACCCCGTTTCGCTTCGCCGGAGTGCTGCCAGTCACGGCGCAGAAAACGGCGAACAAGTGTTTTTTTTTTTTTTTTCCTAGAATTTGTGTTATAGAAGGCACATTTGATATCGGACGATAATTTTCAACTTTATCACGCGCACCGATTTTCGTGTAGAGGTTTGCAAGTTTATGGGAATTTCTCCACTTGGAATAATGCGATTTAGTAGTACTACGAGAACTTCATGGATGTACTCAAGGGTACGGGGCAAGTCAGTTACGTCAACACCTGCAGATTTTTTACACTTCAAACTGAAAATTGTTGGTTGTGAGTCCTCGTGTGATATTAAAGGCCGATTCGCTAACACATAGAACAAAGAAAGAAAGGAAGAAAAAACGCCCGCGCTCGCTCAAGAAACCTGGGTTCGCAACAAGTGGCAACAACAAGCAACCGAGCGAGTGCGCCAAAACCCGTGGCGGCCGAACAAACGCGAAGTCCCAACCGCGTCAGCCGGGGCGGCACGGGACAGGAAAAATCACTTCAGCCGGGGCGGCGGGGCACCGAATAAACCTCGTCACCTCGTCGCAGGATAAAAGAGGAAACAAAAAGTCTAAACAGCGTCTGCTGGAGCGAATGCGTAATAAAACAACAACAACAACAAAAAAAAAAACACCCGCGCTCAAGAAGTCTGCAATCACCACAAAAGGCGACTGTGACCGAGCAGCGTCAGCCGGGGCCGTGCGGAAACGGAAAAACCGCGACTACCGGGGCGTCGAGGCACCGAAAAATCCACTTCAGCCGCGGCGAAAAAAAAAACAAAAAGAAAGACGGAGGGGGGGGGGGGGGAACCACGTCTGCCGGGGCGAAGGAAAAAAAAAAACGCGTCTGCCGGGGCGAGCCCGGGTGCGGCACCACCGGGAAAACTGTGGCAAACAGACATGGCGATCGAGTGAGTGGGCCGCCAGCCAGGCTCAGCCAAAAAGTGCAAAGTCCGAACTGCGTCAGCCGGGGCGGCAAAAACCACGTCAGCCGGGGCGGCGCAAAAAACCGCGTCTGCCGGGGCGGCACGAAACCGCGTCAGCCGGGGCGGCGCGAAAACTGCGTCAGCCGGGGCGAAAGAAAAAAAAAAAAAAAACGCGTCTGCCGGGGCGAGCCCGGGTGCGGCACCACCGGGAAAACTGTGGCAAACAGACATGGCGATCGAGTGAGTGGGCCGCCAGCCAGGCACAGCCGAAAAGTGCAAAGTCCGAACCGTGTCAGCCGGGGCGGCAAAAAACCGCGTCTGCCGGGGCGGCACGAAACCGCGTCAGCCGGGGCGGCGCGAAACCGCGTCAGCCGGGGCGGCGCGAAAACTGCGTCAGCCGGGGCGAGCCCGGGTGCGGCACCACCGGGAAAACTGTGGCAAACAGACATGGCGATCGAGTGAGTGGGCCGCCAGCCAGGCTCAGCCAAAAAGTGCCAAGTCCGAACTGCGTCAGCCGGGGCGGCAAAAAACCGCGTCAGCCGGGGCGGCGCAAAAAACCGCGTCTGCCGGGGCGGCGCGAAAACCGCGTCTGCCGGGGCGGCGCGAAAACTGCGTCAGCCGGGGCGAAAGAAAAAAAAAACGCGTCTGCCGGGGCGAGCCCGGGTGCGGCACCACCGGGAAAACTGTGGCAAACAGACATGGCGATCGAGTGAGTGGGCCGCCAGCAAGGCTCAGCCAAAAAGTGCTAAGTCCGAACTGCGTCAGCTGGGGCGGCAAAAAACCGCGTCTGCCGGGGCGGCACGAAACCGCGTCAGCCGGGGCGGCGCGAAAACCGCGTCTGCCGGGGCGGCACGAAACCGCGTCAGCCGGGGCGGCGCGAAAACTGCGTCAGCCGGGGCGAGCCCGGGTGCGGCACCACCGGGAAAACTGTGGCAAACAGACATGGCGATCGAGTGAGTGGGCCGCCAGCCAGGCACAGCCGAAAAGTGCTAAGTCCGAACTGCGTCAGCCGGGGCGGCAAAAACCGCGTCAGCCGGGGCGGCGCGAAAACCGCGTCTGCCGGGGCGGCACGAAACCGCGTCAGCCGGGGCGGCGCGAAAACTGCGTCAGCCGGGGCGAGCCCGGGTGCGGCACCACCGGGAAAACTGTGGCTAACAGACATGGCGATCGAGTGAGTGGGCCACCAGCCAGGCTCAGCCAAAAAGTGCTAAGTCCGAACTGCGTCAGCCGGGGCGGCAAAAACCGCGTCAGCCGGGGCGGCGCAAAAAACCGCGTCTGCCGGGGCGGCACGAAACCGCGTCAGCCGGGGCGGCGCGAAAACTGCGTCAGCCGGGGCGAAAGAAAAAAAAAAAACGCGTCTGCCGGGGCGAGCCCGGGTGCGGCACCACCGGGAAAACTGTGGCAAACAGACATGGCGATCGAGTGAGTGGGCCGCCAGCCAGGCACAGCCGAAAAGTGCCAAGTCCGAACTGCGTCAGCCGGGGCGGCAAAAAACCGCGTCAGCCGGGGCGGCGCAAAAAACCGCGTCTGCCGGGGCGGCACGAAACCGCGTCAGCCGGGGCGGCGCGAAAACTGCGTCAGCCGGGGCGAGCCCGGGTGCGGCACCACCGGGAAAACTGTGGCAAACAGACATGGCGATCGAGTGAGTGGGCCGCCAGCCAGGCTCAGCCAAAAAGTGCCAAGTCCGAACTGCGTCAGCCGGGGCGGCGCAAAAAACCGCGTCTGCCGGGGCGGCGCGAAAACCGCGTCTGCCGGGGCGGCGCGAAAACTGCGTCAGCCGGGGCGAAAGAAAAAAAAAACGCGTCTGCCGGGGCGAGCCCGGGTGCGGCACCACCGGGAAAACTGTGGCAAACAGACATGGCGATCGAGTGAGTGGGCCGCCAGCAAGGCTCAGCCAAAAAGTGCCAAGTCCGAACTGCGTCAGCCGGGGCGGCAAAAAACCGCGTCTGCCGGGGCGGCACGAAACCGCGTCAGCCGGGGCGGCGCGAAAACCGCGTCTGCCGGGGCGGCACGAAACCGCGTCAGCCGGGGCGAGCCCGGGTGCGGCACCACCGGGAAAACTGTGGCAAACAGACATGGCGATCGAGTGAGTGGGCCGCCAGCCAGGCACAGCCGAAAAGTGCTAAGTCCGAACTGCGTCAGCCGGGGCGGCAAAAACCGCGTCAGCCGGGGCGGCGCAAAAACCGCGTCTGCCGGGGCGAATGCAAAAAAAACAAAGAAAAAAGCCCGCGCTTAATCAAAAGAAAACAAAGAAAAAAGCTTGCGCTTAATCAAAAGAAAACAAACAAAAAAAGTTC